>NC_044033.1:222565293-222658973 GCF_901765095.1 Microcaecilia unicolor | reverse complement strand
CCCAGTCAATATTGGGGTAATTGAAATCACTGTAACTTATGGAATATGTAGAATATAATCACCACAATTCTTAAATTCTACATTAACAGTAGTATTCAAGGATGACTATAGACGACCAAATATGAAAGATGGTGGAGAAAAAAGACCTCAGTGGAAACTGGACACTCCTCTTTTTAAAGGACACACCTTTTAGTTAGAGAGGGGACCTCTTTAATCATCAGTCTTAAAAAAACTCCACTTAAATTTCTTTCATATTGCATATGTCATGACACCCATTCAAACACTCATAAATAAGTACATAAGTACATAAGTAATGCCATACTGGGAAAAGACCAAGGGTCCATCGAGCCCAGCATCCTGTCCACGACAGCGGCCAATCCAGGCCAAGGGCACCTGGCAAGCTTCCCAAACGTACAAACATTCTATACATGTTATTCCTGGAATTTTGGATTTTTCCAAGTCCGTTTAGTAGCGGTTTATGGACTTGTCCTTTAGGAAACCGTCCAACCCCTTTTTAAACTCTGCTAAGCTAACCGCCTTCACCACTTTCTCCGGCAACGAATTCCAGTGTTTAATTACACGTTGGGTGAAGAAATATTTTCTCCGATTTGTTTTAAATTTACTACACTGTAGTTTCATCGCATGCCCCCTAGTATTTTTGGAAAGCGTGAACAGACGCTTCACATCCACCTGTTCCACTCCACTCATTATTTTATATACCTCTATCATGTCTCCCCTCAGCCGTCTCTTCTCCAAGCTGTATAGCCCTAGCCTCCTTAGTCTTTCTTCATAGGGAAGTCGTCCCATCCCCGCTATCATTTTAGTCGCCCTTCGCTGCACCTTTTCCAATTCTACTATATCTTTCTTGATATGCGGCGACCAGAATTGAACACAATACTCAAGGTGCGGTCGCACCATGGAGCGATACAACGGCATTATAACATCCTCACACCTGTTTTCCATACCTTTCCTAATAATACCCAACATTCTATTCGCTTTCTTAGCCGCAGCAGCACACTGAGCAGAAGGTTTCAGTGTGTTATCGACGACGACACCCAGATCCCTTTCTTGGTCCGTAACTCCTAACGTGGAACCTTGCATGACGTAGCTATAATTCGTGTTCTTTTTTCCCACATGCATCACCTTGCACTTGCTCACTTTAAACATCATCTGCCATTTAGCCGCCCAGTCTCCCAGTCTCGTAAGGTCCTCTTGTAATTTTTCACAATCCTGTCGTGATTTAACGACTTTGAATAACTTTGTGTCATCAGCAAATTTAATTACCTCGCTAGTTACTCCCATCTCTAAATCATTTATAAATACAGTGGTGGAAATAAGTATTTGATCCCTTGCTGATTTTGTAAGTTTGCCCACTGACAAAGACATGAGCAGCCCATAATTGAAGGGTAGGTTATTGGTAACAGTGAGAGATAGCACATCACAAATTAAATCCGGAAAATCACATTGTGGAAAGTATATGAATTTATTTGCATTCTGCAGAGGGAAATAAGTATTTAATCCCTCTGGCAAACAAGACCTAATACTTGGTGGCAAAACCCTTGTTGGCAAGCACAGCGGTCAGACGTCTTCTGTAGTTGATGATGAGGTTTGCACACATGTCAGGAGGAATTTTGGTCCACTCCTCTTTGCAGATCATCTCTAAATCATTAAGAGTTCTGGGCTGTCGCTTGGCAACTCGCAGCTTCAGCTCCCTCCATAAGTTTTCAATGGGATTAAGGTCTGGTGACTGGCTAGGCCACTCCATGACCCTAATGTGCTTCTTCCTGAGCCACTCCTTTGTTGCCTTGGCTGTATGTTTTGGGTCATTGTCGTGCTGGAAGACCCAGCCACGACCCATTTTTAAGGCCCTGGCGGAGGGAAGGAGGTTGTCACTCAGAATTGTACGGTACATGGCCCCATCCATTCTCCCATTGATGCGGTGAAGTAGTCCTGTGCCCTTAGCAGAGAAACACCCCCAAAACATAACATTTCCACCTCCATGCTTGACAGTGGGGACGGTGTTCTTTGGGTCATAGGCAGCATTTCTCTTCCTCCAAACACGGCGAGTTGAGTTCATGCCAAAGAGCTCAATTTTTGTCTCATCTGACCACAGCACCTTCTCCCAATCACTCTCGGCATCATCCAGGTGTTCACTGGCAAACTTCAGACGGGCCGTCACATGTGCCTTCCGGAGCAGGGGGACCTTGCGGGCACTGCAGGATTGCAATCCGTTATGTCGTAATGTGTTACCAATGGTTTTCGTGGTGACAGTGGTCCCAGCTGCCTTGAGATCATTGACAAGTTCCCCCCTTGTAGTTGTAGGCTGATTTCTAACCTTCCTCATGATCAAGGATACCCCACGAGGTGAGATTTTGCGTGGAGCCCCAGATCTTTGTCGATTGACAGTCATTTTGTACTTCTTCCATTTTCTTACTATGGCACCAACAGTTGTCTCCTTCTCGCCCAGCGTCTTACTGATGGTTTTGTAGCCCATTCCAGCCTTGTGCAGGTGTATGATCTTGTCCCTGACATCCTTAGACAGCTCCTTGCTCTTGGCCATTTTGTAGAGGTTAGAGTCTGACTGATTCACTGAGTCTGTGGACAGGTGACCATTGCCGACAGCTGTCTGTCATGCAGGTAACGAGTTGATTTGGAGCATCTACCTGGTCTGTAGGGGCCAGATCTCTTACTGGTTGGTGGGGGATCAAATACTTATTTCCCTCTGCAGAATGCAAATAAATTCATATACTTTCCACAATGTGATTTTCCGGATTTAATTTGTGATGTGCCATCTCTCACTGTTACCAATAACCTACCCTTCAATTATGGGCTGCTCATGTCTTTGTCAGTGGGCAAACTTACAAAATCAGCAAGGGATCAAATACTTATTTCCACCACTGTATATTAAAAAGCAGCGGTCCTAGCACGGACCCCTGAGGAACCCCACTAACTACCCTTCTCCATTGTGAATACTGCCCATTTAACCCCACTCTCTGTTTCCTATCCTTCAACCAGTTTTTAATCCACAATAGGACATTTCCTCCTATCCCATGACCCTCCAATTTCCTCTGTAGCCTTTCATGAGGTACCTTGTCAAACGCCTTTTGAAAATCCAGATACACAATATCAACCGACTCCCCTTTGTCCACATGTTTGTTCACTCCTTCAAAGAATTGAAGTAAATTGGTCAGGCAAGATTTCCCCACACAAAAGCCATGCTGACTCGGTCTCAGTAATCCATGTCCTCGGATGTGCTCTGTAATTTTGTTTTTAATAATAGCCTCTACCATTTTCCCCGGCACCGACGTCAGACTCACCGGTCTATAATTTCCCGGATCTCCCCTGGAGCCTTTTTTAAAAATGGGCGTTACATTGGCCACCCTCCAATCTTCCGGTACCATGCTCGATTTTAAGGATAAGTTGCATGTCACTAGCAGTAGCTCCGCAAACTCGTTTTTCAGTTCTATCAGTACTCTAGGATGAATACCATCCGGTCCAGGAGATTTGCTACTCTTTAGTTTGCCGAACTGACCCATTACGTCCTCCAGGTTTACCGTGAAGTCAGTAAGTTTCTCCGACTCGTCCGCTTGAAATACCATTTCCGACACCGGTATCCCACCCAAATCTTCCTCGGTGAAGACCAAAGCAAAGAATTCATTCAGTCTCTCCGCTACGTCTTTGTCTTCCTTGATCGTCCCTTTTATCCCTCGGTCATCCAGCGGCCCAACCGATTCTTTTGCCGGCTTCCTGCTTTTAATATACCGAAAAAAATTTGTACTATGTTTTTTTGCCTCTAATGCTATCTTTTTTTCATACTCCCTCTTGGCCTTCTTAATCTGCGCCTTGCATTTGCTTTGACACTTCTTATGCTGTTTCTTGTTTTTTTCAGACGGTTCCTTCTTCCATTTTCTGAAGGCGTTTCTTTTAGCCCTAATAGCTTCCTTCACCTCACTTTTCAACCAGGCCGGGTGTCTTTTGGACTTCCGTCTTTCTTTTCTAATTCGCGGAATATGTATGGCCTGGGCCTCCAGGATGGTATTTTTGAACAGCGTCCACACCTGTTGTATAGTTTTTACTCTCTCAGTTGCCCCCCTAAGTTTTTTTTTTTTTACCGTTCTTCTCATTTTATCATAGTCTCCTTTTTTAAAGTTAAACGCTAACGTATTTGACTTTCTGTGTACAGTTACTTCAAGGTCGATGTCAAAACTGATCATATTATGGTCACTGTTATCAAGCGGCCCCAGTACCATAACGTCCAGATCATGCGCTCCACTAAGGACCAAGTCTAGAATTTTTTCTTCTCTCGTCGGCTCCTGCACCAGTTGCTCCATAAAGCTGTCCTTGATTTCATCAAGGAATTGTATCTCTGTAGCGTGTCCCGATGTTACATTTACCCAGTCTATATTTGGATAATTGAAGTCACCCATTATTATCACATTGCCCATTTTGTTCGCGTCTCTGATTTCTTTTATCATTTCTGTGTCTACCTGCTCATCCTGGCGAGGCGGATGGTAGTACACTCCTATCACCATTTTTTTCCCTTTTATACATGGAATTTCAACCCACAGTGATTCAAAGGTGTGATTTGTGTCCTGCTGAATTTGTAATCTATCTGAGTCAAGGCTCTCGTTAACATACAATGCTACCCAGTGCTTTTTTTGTGCCGGTACGCAACGGTACGGCACCTTTTTCTCCTCCTCCCCTCCCATTATTTCCAGCGGTTCTCCGCCTCTCTCCTGCCCTCCCATCGACGTGCAGCGATTTTTCCGTCCCTCCCCTGCCCTCACCTCTCCCATATCCAGCGATTCTTCGTCCCCCAGCGTCCTCCTTCACTGCCTGCCAGCCAGCGTCGGAGTCAGAAGCGAACGGTGCAGGCAGCGATTGGCTGGCAGCGTCGTAGCTTCCCTCTGCAAGTCCCGCCTATGCGTAAACAGGAAGTTGTAGGCGGGACTTGCAGAGGGAAGCTACGACGCTGCCAGCCAATCGCTGCCTGCACCGTTCACTTCTGCATCCGACGCTGGCTGGCAGGCAGTGAAGGAGGACGCTGGGAGACGAAGAATCGCTGGATATGGGAGAGGTGAGGGCAGGGGAGGGACGGAAAAATCGCACGTCGATGGGAGGGCAGGGGAGAGGCAGAGAATCGCTGGAAATAATGGGAGGGAAGGGCAGGGGAGAGAGAATTGCTGGACATGGGATGAGAGGGAAGGGCAAGGGAGAGAGAATTGCTGGACATGGGAAGGGCAGGGGAGAGAGAATTGCTGGACATGGGATGGGAGGGAAGGGCAGGGGAGAGAGAATTGCTGGACATGGGATGGGATGGGAGGGAAGGGCAAGGGAGAGAGAATTGCTGGACATGGGAAGGGCAGGGGAGAGAATTGCTGGACATGGGAGGGAAGGGCAGGGGAGAGAGAATTGCTGGACATGGGATGGGAGGGAAGGGCAGGGGAGAGAGAATTGATGGGATGGGAGGGAAGGGCAAGAGAGAGAGAATTGCTGGACATGGGATGGGAGGGAAGGGCAGGGGAGAGAGAATTGCTGGACATGGGAAGGGCAGGGGAGAGAGAATTGCTGGACATGGGATGAGAGGGAAGGGCAAGGGAGAGAGAATTGCTGGACATGGGAAGGGCAGGGGAGAGAGAATTGCTGGACATGGGATGGGAGGGAAGGGCAGGGGAGAGAGAATTGCTGGACATGGGATGGGATGGGAGGGAAGGGCAAGGGAGAGAGAATTGCTGGACATGGGAAGGGCAGGGGAGAGAGAATTGCTGGACATGGGAAGGGCAGGGGAGAGAATTGCTGGACATGGGAGGGAAGGGCAGGGGAGAGAGAATTGCTGGACATGGGAAGGGCAGGGGAGAGAGAATTGCTGGACATGGGATGGGAGGGAAGGGCAGGGGAGAGAGAATTGATGGGATGGGAGGGAAGGGCAAGAGAGAGAGAATTGCTGGACATGGGATGGGAGGGAAGGGCAGGGGAGAGAGAATTGCTGGACATGGGAAGGGCAGGGAAGAGAGAATTGCTGGACATGGGAGGGAAGGGCAAGGGAGAGAGAATTGCTGGACATGGGATGGGAGGGAAGGGCAGGGGAGAGAGAATTGCTGGACATGGGATGGGAGGGCAGGGAAGAGAGAATTGCTGGACATGGAGGGGAGAGAGGAGAATCGCTGGATGGGGAGGGGAGGACAGGGAAGAGAGAATTGCTGGACATGGAGGGGAGAGAGGAGAATCGCTGGACAGGGAGGGGAGGACAGGGAAGAGAGAATTGCTGGACATGGATGAGAGGGGAGAGAGGAGAAATGCTAGAAATGGATGGAGAGGAGAGCAGGAGATAGAGGAGAATTGCTGGACATGGATGGATGGAGGAGTTGGCTAGGAGAGAGGAGAAATGCTGACTTGGATGGAGGAGAGGGGAGAGAGAATTATTGCTTTATATGGATACAGAGGAGGGAAGAGAGATGAGAAATGCTGGACATGGATAGAGGGGAGGAGAAGTGCTGGACATGAATGGAGGGGAGGAAAGAAAAAAGAAGATGCACATGGATGGAGATGAGGGAAAGGGAAGAGGAAGAGTCAATTCCATGGAGGAGGACCCAGCTTTTACTTATGGATGCAGGGCAACAAAAGAAGAAGAAAGGAAGAAAGTAAAGAAATAAATGGATAGGAAGCCCTGGAAATGGAGTTAAGAGAACAGATAGCAGCAGAATCAGAGACTGGGACCAATATGGATAGAAAAACAAAGTCACCAGACAACAAAGGTAGAAAAAATAATTTTATTTTCATTTTAGTGTTTGGAATTTGTCTTATTTTGCACTGGGTATACTGGAGCTGTAACAGCTTACAGAAATTATTTATAATGAAAAGAAATCACATTATTTTTTCTCCTATACTAGTTTAATATTTTCAATGATGTCTGTTTATATGCGCCATGGCTGGTATAAGGGGTGTGACTAATGTGGGTGTGGCTATAATAGGGGCGGTGCCATGTGTGGTGACCCCGCCCACAATGAGTACCGGCACCTTTTTTTCTACAAAAAAAGCACTGATGCTACCCCTCCACCAGTCCGGTCCACCCTATCACTACGATATACTTTGCAACCCGGTATGACAGTGTCCCACTGGTTATCCTCCTTCCACCAGGTCTCAGTAATGCCTATTATATCCAATTTTTCATTTAGTGCAATATATTCCAACTCTCCCATCTTATTTCTTAGACTCCTAGCATTTGCATATAGACATTTCAGAGTATGTTTGTTGTTCTTATTTGCATGATGCTTAGTACTTGACACTATTGATTTGACATCTTTTGTCTGATCTTTAGTTGTATTTAAGGGCACCTGGCCTACCACGGTCTGTTGTGCAACCTCACTATCCAGAAACCCTATCTTCCCTGTTTGTGAGGTATCTTTGCAAGATACCTTTTCCCGAACCATGCACTTTTGAGCATGGTTCGGGAAAATGAAGACACTGCTGTTTAAATACAACATAACGCCAAAACCGTTACTTATCTTGGATGGTGAAATATCCGTGCAGACTCTTAATTCCTTCCTGCACTCGTTTCAATTCCCGACAGGGAAGCCCTGTTTCGCCACAAACTGGCTGCGTCAGGGGAAAATGATCTTTAAGCACCTCCAAGTGACTAACGTGTCTCCAATGTGTCAACTGGCATCTAAGTTGAAATAGAATTGAAACGAGTGCAGGAAGGAATTAAGAGTCTGCACAGATACGTGGAAGAAGGTTACGCTTATTTCATCATCCAAGATAAGTAACGGTTTTGGCGGTAAGTTGTATTTAAACAGCAGTGTCTTCATTTATGAGTGTTTGAAAGGGTGTCATGACATATGCAATATGAAAGAAATTTAAGTGGAGTTTTTTTAAGACTGATGATTAAAGAGGTCCCCTCTCTAACTGAAAGGTGTGTCCTTTAAAAAGAGGAGTGTCCGGTTTCCACTGAGGTCCTTTTGCTCCACCATCTTTCATATTTGGTCGTCTATAGTCACCCTTGAACACTATTGTTAATGTAGAATCTTTAAGAATTGTGGTAATTGAAATCACCCATTATTATTGTGTTTCCCAGCTAGTTAGCTTCCCTAATTTCCGATAGCATTTCTACATCTGTCTGTTCATCCTGGCCAGGCGGACGGTAGTACATTCCTATCGCTATCCTTTTCCCCTTTACACATGGAATTTCAGTCCATAGGGATTCCAAGATGTATTTTGTTTCCTGCAGAATTTTCAATCTGTTTGATTCAAGGCCCTCCTTAACATACAGTTCTACCCCTTCACCAATTCAATCCACCCTATCGCTACGATATAATTTGTACCCCAGTATGAGAGTGTCCCACTGTTAATCCTCCTTCCACCAGGTCTCAGAGATTCCTATTTTTCATTTAGTGCAATATATTCTAACTCTCCCATCTTATTTCTTAGGCTTCTGGTATTCACATATAGACATTTAAAATTATGTTTGTTGTTCCTATTTATCATTCTCAGTACTTGACAGTATTAATTTGCAATCTTTTGTCTGATTTTTATTTTTATTTAAGGACACCTGATCTACTGTGGGCTTTTTTGCAACCTGACTATCGGGATACCCTATCTTCCCTGTTTTGGTGATATCTTTGAAAGATACCTTATCCTGAACCATGCGCATTTGAGCGACCGTCGGCCTTCCCCCAGTTTCTAGTTTAAAAGCTGCTCTATCTCCTTTTTAAACGCCAATGCCAGCAGCCTGGTCCCACCCTGATTAAGGTGGAGCCCATCCTTTCGGAATAGGCTTCCCCTTCCCTAGAATGTTGCCCGGTTCCTAACAAATCTAAAACCCTCCTCCCTGCACCATCGTCTCATCCACACATTGAGACTCCGGAGCTTTGCCTGTCTCTTCGGCCCTGCGCGTGGAACGGGTAGCACTTCAGAAATGCTACCCTAGAGATTCTGGATTTGAGCTTTCTACCTAAGAGCCTAAATTTGGCTTCCAGAACCTCTCTTCCACATTTTCCTATGTCATTGGTACCCAGATGTACCAAAACAGCCGGCTCCTCCCCAGCACTATCTAAAATCCTATCTAGGTGACACGTGAGATCTGTCACCTTTCGCACCAGGCAGGCAAGTGACCAGGCGATCCTCACGTCCACCAGCCACCCAGCTATCTACATGCCTAATAATCGAATCACCAACAAAACTCGTGATGACAGACATTTCCATTATATTTATGCAGTATTAGTGTGTATAACACATCTGTTTGTAGCTGTTGAGAAAGGAGTTGCTCACCACAGCATGAAAGTATTGGGGTATTTCTAGAATACATATTTGATGATGATCAGTACAGCAGGACCCCTCTTTTTTTTAATTCTGTACCAGTGAAGGTGCCTGTGAATAATTCTGTGATAACTTTAAAATATATATATACTAGCCGTTAAGCCCGTTAAAACGGGCGAGTTTTTTTAATTTCACCTCCATGTGCAGCACGTCTGCTCTGTTCCTTGTCCTCCCCCCATGTCCAGCAACCCTCCTCTGTCCTCTTTTCTCACCCCATGTCAAGCCACCGTCCTCTGTTCCCTGCCCTCCCAAAGAGACAGTGAGTGTGAAAGTGAGCAGCTAGTGTGTGTGTGCTTGGGTGTCTCTGTGTGTGTGAGTGAATGAGAGTGTGTGAGTGAGTGAGTGAGTGAGAGAGAGTGCTTGTGAGCTGTTAGTACTCCCTGTCTCATTGGAGGTTCAGTGTCTCCTTGTAGTCAGTTGTTGGAGCTGTGTGTCAGTGGAGGTTCAGTGTCTCCTTGTAGTCAGTTGTTGGAGCTGTGTGGCAGTGAAGGTTCAGTGTCTCCTTGTAGTCAGTTGTTGGAGCTGTGTGTCAGTGGAGGTTCAGTGTCTCCTTGTAGTCAGTTGTTGGAGCTGTGTGGCAGTGGAGGTTCAGTGTCTCCTTGTAGTCAGTTGTTGGATCTGTGTGGCAGTGGAGGTTCAGTGTCTCCTTGTAGTCAGTTGTTGGAGCTTTGTGGCAGTGGAGGTTCAGTGTCTCTTTGTAGTCAGTTGTTGGAGCAGTGTGGCAGTGGAGGTTCAGTGTCTCCTTGTAGTCAGTTGTTGGAGCTGTGTGGCAGTGGAGGTTCAGTGTCTCCTTGTAGTCAGTTGTTGGATCTGTGTGGCAGTGGAGGTTCAGTGTCTCCTTGTAGTCAGTTGTGGGAGCTGTGTGGCAGTGGAGGTTCAGTGTCTCCTTGTAGTCAGTTGTCGCAGCTGTGTGGCAGTGGAGGTTCAGTGTCTCCTTGTAGTCGGTTGTCGGAGCTGTGTGGCAGTGCAGGTTCAGTGTCTCCTTGTAGTCGGTTGTCGGAGCTGTGTGGCAGTGCAGGTTCAGTGTCTCCTTGTAGTCGGTTGTCGGAGCTGTGTGGCAGTACAGGTTCAGTGTCTCCTTGTAGTCGGTTGTCGGAGCTGTGTGGCAGTGCAGGTTCAGTGTCTCCTTGTAGTCAGTTTTCGGAGCTGTGTGGCAGTGCAGGTTCAGTGTCTCCTTGTAGTCAGTTGTTGGAGCTTTGTGGCAGTGGAGGTTCAGTGTCTCTTTGTAGTCAGTTGTTGAAGCAGTGTGGCAGTGGAGGTTCAGTGTCTCCTTGTAGTCAGTTGTTGGATCTGTGTGGCAGTGGAGGTTCAGTGTCTCCTTGTAGTCAGTTGTTGGAGCTTTGTGGCAGTGGAGGTTCAGTGTCTCCTTGTAGTCAGTTGTTGGAGCTGTGTGTCAGTGGAGGTTCAGTGTCTCCTTGTAGTCAGTTGTTGGAGCTGTGTGTCAGTGGAGGTTCAGTGTCTCCTTGTAGTCAGTTGTTGGAGCTGTGTGTCAGTGGAGGTTCAGTGTCTCCTTGTAGTCAGTTGTTGGAGCAGTGTGGCAGTGGAGGTTCAGTGTCTCCTTGTAGTCAGTTGTTGGAGCTGTGTGTCAGTGGAGGTTCAGTGTCTCCTTGTAGTCCGTTGTTGGAGCTGTGTGTCAGTGGAGGTTCAGTGTCTCCTTGTAGTCAGTTGTCGGAGCTGTGTGGCAGTGCAGGTTCAGTGTCTCCTTGTAGTCAGTTTTCGGAGCTGTGTGGCAGTGCAGGTTCAGTGTCTCCTTGTAGTCAGTTGTTGGAGCTGTGTGGCAGTGGAGGTTCAGTGTCTCCTTGTAGTCAGTTGTCGGAGCTGTGTGGCAGTGCAGGTTCAGTGTCTCCTTGTAGTCAGTTTTCGGAGCTGTGTGGCAGTGGAGGTTCAGTGTCTCCTTGTAGTCAGTTGTTGGAGCTGTGTGGCAGTGGAGGTTCAGTGTCTCCTTGTAGTCAGTTGTTGAAGCAGTGTGGCAGTGGAGGTTCAGTGTCTCCTTGTAGTCAGTTGTTGGATCTGTGTGGCAGTGGAGGTTCAGTGTCTCCTTGTAGTCAGTTGTTGGAGCTTTGTGGCAGTGGAGGTTCAGTGTCTCCTTGTAGTCAGTTGTTGGATCTGTGTGGCAGTGGAGGTTCAGTGTCTCCTTGTAGTCGGTTGTCGGAGCTGTGTGGCAGTGCAGGTTCAGTGTCTCCTTGTAGTCGGTTGTCCGAGCTGTGTGGCAGTGCAGGTTCAGTGTCTC
Source organism: Microcaecilia unicolor (assembly GCF_901765095.1). Classification (NCBI taxonomy): domain Eukaryota; kingdom Metazoa; phylum Chordata; class Amphibia; order Gymnophiona; family Siphonopidae; genus Microcaecilia; species Microcaecilia unicolor. The sequence continues at coordinate 222,647,428 of NC_044033.1, read as the reverse complement.
CTTGTAGTCCGTTTTCGGAGCTGTGTGGCAGTGCAGGTTCAGTGTCTCCTTGTAGTCAGTTTTCGGAGCTGTGTGGCAGTGCAGGTTCAGTGTCTCCTTGTAGTCAGTTGTCGGAGCTGTGTGGCAGTGAAGGTTCAGTGTCTCCTTGTAGTCAGTTGTTGGAGCTGTGTGTCAGTGGAGGTTCAGTGTCTCCTTGTAGTCAGTTGTTGGAGCTGTGTGTCAGTGGAGGTTCAGTGTCTCCTTGTAGTCAGTTGTTGGAGCAGTGTGGCAGTGGAGGTTCAGTGTCTCCTTGTAGTCAGTTGTTGGAGCTGTGTGTCAGTGGAGGTTCAGTGTCTCCTTGTAGTCCGTTGTTGGAGCTGTGTGTCAGTGGAGGTTCAGTGTCTCCTTGTAGTCAGTTGTCGGAGCTGTGTGGCAGTGCAGGTTCAGTGTCTCCTTGTAGTCAGTTTTCGGAGCTGTGTGGCAGTGCAGGTTCAGTGTCTCCTTGTAGTCAGTTGTTGGAGCTGTGTGGCAGTGGAGGTTCAGTGTCTCCTTGTAGTCAGTTGTCGGAGCTGTGTGGCAGTGCAGGTTCAGTGTCTCCTTGTAGTCAGTTTTCGGAGCTGTGTGGCAGTGGAGGTTCAGTGTCTCCTTGTAGTCAGTTGTTGGAGCTGTGTGGCAGTGGAGGTTCAGTGTCTCCTTGTAGTCAGTTGTTGAAGCAGTGTGGCAGTGGAGGTTCAGTGTCTCCTTGTAGTCAGTTGTTGGATCTGTGTGGCAGTGGAGGTTCAGTGTCTCCTTGTAGTCAGTTGTTGGAGCTTTGTGGCAGTGGAGGTTCAGTGTCTCCTTGTAGTCAGTTGTTGGATCTGTGTGGCAGTGGAGGTTCAGTGTCTCCTTGTAGTCGGTTGTCGGAACTGTGTGGCAGTGCAGGTTCAGTGTCTCCTTGTAGTCGGTTGTCCGAGCTGTGTGGCAGTGCAGGTTCAGTGTCTCCTTGTAGTCCGTTTTCGGAGCTGTGTGGCAGTGCAGGTTCAGTGTCTCCTTGTAGTCAGTTTTCGGAGCTGTGTGGCAGTGCAGGTTCAGTGTCTCCTTGTAGTCAGTTGTCGGAGCTGTGTGGCAGTGCAGGTTCAGTGTCTCCTTGTAGTCAGTTTTCGGAGCTGTGTGGCAGTGCAGGTTCAGTGTCTCCTTGTAGTCAGTTTTCGGAGCTGTGTGGCAGTGCAGGTTCAGTGTCTCCTTGTAGTCAGTTGTTGGAGCTGTTTGGCAGTGCAGGTTCAGTGTCTCCTTGTAGTCAGTTGTTGGAGCTGTGTGGCAGTGGAGGTTCAGTGTCTCCTTGTAGTCAGTTGTTGATGCAGTGTGGCAGTGGAGGTTCAGTGTCTCCTTGTAGTCAGTTGTTGGATCTGTGTGGCAGTGGAGGTTCAGTGTCTCCTTGTAGTCAGTTGTTGGAGCTTTGTGGCAGTGGAGGTTCAGTGTCTCCTTGTAGTCAGTTGTTGGAGCAGTGTGGCAGTGGAGGTTCAGTGTCTCCTTGTAGTCAGTTGTTGGATCTGTGTGGCAGTGGAGGTTCAGTGTCTCCTTGTAGTCGGTTGTCGGAGCTGTGTGGCAGTGCAGGTTCAGTGTCTCCTTGTAGTCGGTTGTCGGAGCTGTGTGGCAGTGCAGGTTCAGTGTCTCCTTGTAGTCGGTTGTTGGAGCTGTGTGGCAGTGGAGGTTCAGTGTCGCCTTGTAGTCAGTTGTTGGAGCTGTGTGGCAGTGGAGGTTCAGTGTCTCCTTGTAGTCAGTTGTTGGAGCTGTGTGGCAGTGGAGGTTCAGTGTCGCCTTGTAGTCAGTTGTTGGAGCTGTGTGGCAGTGGAGGTTCAGTGTCTCCTTGTAGTCAGTTGTTGGAGCTGTGTGACAGTGGAGGTTCAGTGTCTCCTTGTAGTCAGTTGTTGGAGCTGTGTGGCAGTGGAGGTTCAGTGTCTCCTTGTAGTCAGTTGTTGGAGCTGTGTGGCAGTGGAGGTTCAGTGTCTCCTTGTAGTCAGTTGTTGGATCTGTGTGGCAGTGGAGGTTCAGTGTCTCCTTGTAGTCAGTTGTTGGAGCTTTGTGGCAGTGGAGGTTCAGTGTCTCCTTGTAGTCAGTTGTTGGAGCAGTGTGGCAGTGGAGGTTCAGTGTCTCCTTGTAGTCAGTTGTTGGAGCTGTGTGGCAGTGGAGGTTCAGTGTCTCCTTGTAGTCAGTTGTCGGAGCTGTGTGTCAGTGGAGGTTCAGTGTCTCCTTGTAGTCAGTTGTCGGAGCTGTGTGTCAGTGGAGGTTCAGTGTCTCCTTGTAGTCAGTTGTCGGAGCTGTGTGGCAGTGCAGGTTCAGTGTCTCCTTGTAGTCAGTTGTTGGAGCTGTGTGGCAGTGGAGGTTCAGTGTCTCCTTGTAGTCAGTTGTCGGAGCTGTGTGGCAGTGCAGGTTCAGTGTCTCCTTGTAGTCAGTTTTCGGAGCTGTGTGGCAGTGGAGGTTCAGTGTCTCCTTGTAGTCAGTTGTTGGAGCTGTGTGGCAGTGGAGGTTCAGTGTCTCCTTGTAGTCAGTTGTTGAAGCAGTGTGGCAGTGGAGGTTCAGTGTCTCCTTGTAGTCAGTTGTTGGAGCTTTGTGGCAGTGGAGGTTCAGTGTCTCCTTGTAGTCAGTTGTTGGATCTGTGTGGCAGTGGAGGTTCAGTGTCTCCTTGTAGTCAGTTGTTGGAGCTTTGTGGCAGTGGAGGTTCAGTGTCTCCTTGTAGTCAGTTGTTGGATCTGTGTGGCAGTGGAGGTTCAGTGTCTCCTTGTAGTCGGTTGTCGGAGCTGTGTGGCAGTGCAGGTTCAGTGTCTCCTTGTAGTCGGTTGTCCGAGCTGTGTGGCAGTGCAGGTTCAGTGTCTCCTTGTAGTCCGTTTTCGGAGCTGTGTGGCAGTGCAGGTTCAGTGTCTCCTTGTAGTCAGTTTTCGGAGCTGTGTGGCAGTGCAGGTTCAGTGTCTCCTTGTAGTCAGTTGTCGGAGCTGTGTGGCAGTGCAGGTTCAGTGTCTCCTTGTAGTCAGTTGTTGGAGCTGTTTGGCAGTGCAGGTTCAGTGTCTCCTTGTAGTCAGTTGTTGGAGCTGTGTGGCAGTGGAGGTTCAGTGTCTCCTTGTAGTCAGTTGTTGATGCAGTGTGGCAGTGGAGGTTCAGTGTCTCCTTGTAGTCAGTTGTTGGATCTGTGTGGCAGTGGAGGTTCAGTGTCTCCTTGTAGTCAGTTGTTGGAGCTTTGTGGCAGTGGAGGTTCAGTGTCTCCTTGTAGTCAGTTGTTGGAGCAGTGTGGCAGTGGAGGTTCAGTGTCTCCTTGTAGTCAGTTGTTGGATCTCTGTGGCAGTGGAGGTTCAGTGTCTCCTTGTAGTCGGTTGTCGGAGCTGTGTGGCAGTGCAGGTTCAGTGTCTCCTTGTAGTCGGTTGTCGGAGCTGTGTGGCAGTGCAGGTTCAGTGTCTCCTTGTAGTCAGTTGTTGGAGCTGTGTGGCAGTGGAGGTTCAGTGTCGCCTTGTAGTCAGTTGTTGGAGCTGTGTGGCAGTGGAGGTTCAGTGTCTCCTTGTAGTCAGTTGTTGGAGCTGTGTGACAGTGGAGGTTCAGTGTCTCCTTGTAGTCAGTTGTTGGAGCTGTGTGGCAGTGGAGGTTCAGTGTCTCCTTGTAGTCAGTTGTTGGAGCTGTGTGGCAGTGCAGGTTCAGTGTCTCCTTGTAGTCAGTTGTTGGAACTGTTTGGCAGTGGAGGTTCAGTGTCTCCTTGTAGTCAGTTGTTGGAGCTGTGTGTCAGTGAAGGTTCAGTGTCTCCTTGTAGTCAGTTGTTGAAGCAGTGTGGCAGTGGAGGTTCAGTGTCTCCTTGTAGTCAGTTGTTGGATCTGTGTGGCAGTGGAGGTTCAGTGTCTCCTTGTAGTCAGTTGTTGGAGCTTTGTGGCAGTGGAGGTTCAGTGTCTCCTTGTAGTCAGTTGTTGGAGCAGTGTGGCAGTGGAGGTTCAGTGTCTCCTTGTAGTCAGTTGTTGGAGCTGTGTGGCAGTGGAGGTTCAGTGTCTCCTTGTAGTCAGTTGTCGGAGCTGTGTGTCAGTGGAGGTTCAGTGTCTCCTTGTAGTCAGTTGTCGGAGCTGTGTGGCAGTGGAGGTTCAGTGTCTCCTTGTAGTCAGTTGTCGGAGCTGTGTGGCAGTGGAGGTTCAGTGTCTCCTTGTAGTCAGTTGTCGGAGCTGTGTGGCAGTGGAGGTTCAGTGTCTCCTTGTAGTCAGTTGTTGGAGCTGTGTGGCAGTGGAGGTTCAGTGTCTCCTTTTAGGCAGTTGTTGGAGCTGTGTGGCAGTGGAGGTTCAGTGTCTCCTTTTAGGCAGTTGTTAGAGCAGTTTGAAAGGCAGGCTCGTTTTTCAGTGGTGTGCCGGTCTCCCTCCCCACCTCCCCGCATACATGTTGTGGTTCCACCCCTTCTGCTGACTCCTGCTGTTCAGTGAGCCAAAGGGGCGGGATGGCTATGTCTTTGCTTCATGTTGCAAAGCAGAACTTGTGTGTGTGTGTGCTGTGAGTGAATGTACCTGTTTACCTTTTTCTGTTGGCCCCAGAACGTTTTTTGATCCCTGCTTGGTTTCTGCTGCGGGTTTTTTTGTTGCCTCGGCCACTTCGTCGTTCCTGCTGTGCCCTTGTACATGGTGGTTCTCTTCTCCATCCTCCCTCCCTCCCCCACCGATGTCCATGCCCCCTCCTTCCCTCCCTATTGGCTGCATTACGTCCTCCTCCAATTTCCACGCCCCCTCCTTCCCTCCCTATTGGCTGCATTACGTCCTCCTCCATTTTCCACGCCCCCTCTCCTCCCTATTGGCTGCATTACGCTTCGTTTTCCACGCCCCCTCCCCTCCCTATTGGCTGCATTACGTCCTCCTTCGATTTCCACGCCCCCTCCTTCCCTCCCTATTTGCTGCATTACGTCCTCCTCCGATTTCCACGCCCCCTCCTTCCCTATTGGCTGCATTACGCTTCGTTTTCCACGCCCCCTCCTTCCCTCCCTATTGGCTGCATTACGTCCTCCTCCGTTTTCCACGCCCCCTCTCCTCCCTATTGGCTGCATTACGTCCTCCTTCGATTTCCACGCCCCCTCCCTTCCCTATTGGCTGCATTACGTCCTCCTCCGATTTCCACGCCCCCTCCTTCCCTCCCTATTGGCTGCATTACGTCCTCCTCCGATTTCCACGCCCCTCCCCTCCCTATTGGCTGCATTACGTTCGGTACAGGAACAGGAGCTGCTGGTGGAGGCGGGGTTTGGAGTGTTGCTCCTTGAACGTTTGGTCTCTACTGCGCATTTGCGGGTGAGTACGGTCACTCGCAATTTATATGTTTGATTTTGCTGTCTTTTTCTTGTAATAGGTTTCTACAATGTCAGGCCTGACATTTTAATCCAATTTGAGCAAAAAGGATTCAGAACTGAGCCTCGGGGATCTGAGGAAACAGGAAATCTGACCACAACAGGCAGATGTGAGGAACTGCCTGAAGCATGCGATGAAGCTACGATTAAAGCTAGTAATGAGGTGATACAAACTTTTCCTATAAGAAAGATTCCCTCCTGTGGACCAGGGATAGTGAGAATCAGGTGTTATAATCACAGCCTCTGATTTCTAACTCTTGTTGTGTAGATAATGTGTTTGTTCTATTTTTCATATTTTTACTTTTCTTCTTTCGTGTTCTTTTTTTTTTTTCATTTCTTTCTCTTATTCTCCCTCACCCTTATCCCATGTCGCTCTGTCTCTTCTCTTCATTTTTAGTATCTATTGTCTCTCATCCTTTGTTAATTTTTATAATCTTCCCTATATCTCTCACTTTTTCTGACCTCTCTATATCCACTTTGCAATCAGTTACCTGCTGAATTTTTACTCTGTGTCACTCAATTTCCTTGTTAACATACAGCACTACTGGGATGCAGATTTTGGCATTTTTCTCCGGGAAAGATGGAAGGATTTTGCGTTTCATAATAGAGCTCATGCCCACCAATATGGTCTTTTTTGGGAAACGGCAAAAGCAGTGATGCGGGGGGAGATAATTTCTTATAGAGCCCGTATTCGTAAAGTGAGAGATAAGAAGATTCTCCGGTTGAAGAAGATGGTCCGAAAGCAACACTTCCAATATGGGGTCAAGTGGTCAGTGGAGGCAAGGGAAGTCCTTCTGACTTCTCAGAAAGAATTGAATGAGCTGCTCCATCAAAGAACGAGAAAATCCCAATTGTATTATCGATATAAGCTGTTCCAACACGGGAATAAGGCGGGGGCCTTGTTGGCATGACTAATAAAAAAAAGAAAGGGGCAACCGAAGATATTGCAGTTGCGAGACTCCAGAGGGGGATGGGTACGCTCAGCTACTGAGATAGCGGTGGTTTTGGGAAATATTACGAACAATTTTATCAAGAATCTACAGATATTATGCTACACAGTAATTTGTACTTAGATAAGCTATCCTTACCCAAGATTACATCCTCGCAAAGAGAATTTCTTAATGCTCCCATTACAGAGGGAGATTTATTGCTGGCACTCCAACAAAGTAAGCTCCATAGGGCGCCAGGCCCCGATGGCCTTAGTGTGGAATTCTATAAATTGTTTTGCGATCAGTTGAAGACTCCATTATTAAATCTTTTTAATTCAATGGGGGAGACTGGGACCATGCTGGAATCATTTAAAGTTGCTCAAATGATTGTACTTCTGAAGCCTGGGAGGTCCCCGGAGGATCCGGGGTCTTACAGACCTATTTACTGCAGGTTCCTAGTTGGAGGATACCTTCCTCTTTTAGAGCAAGTGTCTTGCTACGTTCCTTGAGGGAGGTTTGGAAGGACTTGAATAGATACTGGAGTGTAACGTTGGAAGTCTGTGATTTGATGCCCATTCAGGGTAATTTATTGTTTTCCCCAGGTATGGACAACCCTGTGTTTCGAAGATGGGGGGGGGGGGGGGGGGGGGGGGGCATGGGTATCACCAGTGGCGTACCTAGGGTAGTTGACTCCCGGGGCTGGTCATTTTTTAACACCCCCCTCCAAAATCCAGTACTAGGCATACCGAGAATACAAAACACTCAGGACCTATAGAGCAATTCTACCATACCATAAACAGTCATTTCTACTAGTCACACAAGAAAAAGGAAAGCATCTTAAACACTACAGTGAGAACTAGAACATCAATTCACCTATTGTAAACGAAACCAGACAGAATAGTACAGATCGTCAATCCTGCACAGTCAATGGCAACTGAAAGCCATGTCTTTTTCACAAACACAGATACACCCTAATCCACTATAGAATAAGTAATCATAAACTTTCTATTTAGACAAAAATTAAACTGAACCCCCAAGATGCCAGACTCTGCATACAGTGCAACACCACAGAAACAGAAAACGTCCTCTAGTACTGTTAAAATATAAAGACAGCAGTTGTAAATTAAAAAAAACTAACAAATACCAATCACCACTTAACAAATTAACAAATAGAAATAAAACAAATATAGAAAATAAAATACCATTTTCTTGGACTAATACATTTAGTTTTCAGAGGCCAAAACATCCTTCCTCAGGTCAATACAGTATAGTGCTGTTACAGAATCTATTCTGACCTGAGGAAGGGGGTTTTGTTCTCCGAAAGTTAATCAAAATGGATTAAAATTAGTCCAATAAAAAGATTACCTTATTTACATGTTCTATTATAAACATGTATTAACACAGCTACAATACTACTTTATCCTAAAGCAAAAAAATAAAAATATATATTTTATTTACAATTTGTTGTCTCTGGTTTCTGCTTTCCTCATCATCTTTTCACTGTCTTCCTTCCATCCAGCATCTGTCTTCGTTCTCTCTCTGCCATCCAGGGTCTGCCCTCTCTACTGCCCCCTCCATCCAATGTCTGCCCTCTCTTCCTGCCCCTTCCATCCACCCGTCTGCCCTTTCTCTCTCCCCGTTCCATTCACTGCCTGCCCTTTCTATCCCTTCCATCCACTGTCTGCCCTTTCTCTCTGCCCCTTCAATCCACCATTTGCCCTCCCTCTCCAATTCATCCAGGGTCTGTCCCCCCTCTCTCTCTTTGCCCCTTTATTTCAGCCCCGTTCCAGCCCCCTTATCCCACCTGCCCCCTCGTTTCAGCCCCAGCCCTTTTCTCCCACTGGTCCCGAGCTTCAGCCCCAGCCACTTCTCCCTGTCCCCTTTTCAGCCCCCAGTTTCAACTCCAGCCCCTTTCTCTCACCAGTCCCAAGCTTCAGCTTCAGCCCCAGCCACTTATCCCTGTCTCCTTTTCAGCCCCTTTAACCTACCTACCCCCCCTTTTCAGCTACAGACACATTCTCCCACCTGCCCCAGGCATGCCCCATTTCCCCACCAGACCCAGGCATGGCCCCCATTTTCCCTCCTGGCCCCTTCTCAGACCCCAGTTCCAGCCCCCTTCTCCCATCTGAGCACCCCCCCCCCCGACCCTAGCTACCTACCAGCTCCGTCAGCATAGGATAGTCCTCTTCTGCCACCACCCTGCCTTTAAAAAAAAATCTGTGAAGCGGCATCACAGACAGCACCTCGCGTCTGCCCTGCTTGTAAAAGAAGCAAATCACCTCGTCGTTGGGCCTTCCCTCACTGTGTCCCGCCCTCGCGGATATAGGAAGTTACCTCAGATAAGAGCAGGACACAGTGAGGGAAGGCCCGACGACAATGAGGTGATTTGCTTCTTTTACATGCAGGGCAGATGCAAGGCCGCTTTATAGAATTTTTTTAAAGGCAGGGTGGTGGCAGGAGAAGAGGGCTATCATCTGTCGACGGAGCTGGTAGGCAGGTGGGGACTGCAGCGCCAGCGGCCTTTTGGGTGGGAGCAGCGGGGGCGGAGCACCCCCCACCTGCTGACACCTGGGGCGGACTGCCCCCACCGCCCCTCCCTTGGTACGCCACTGGGTATCACTAGATTAGAACATGTTCTGACTGCGAACGGATCGATGTTGAATCTTGGGGCCCTAGGGGTGGATATTGATTCTGGTAATATCTTTGCTCATAACCAGTTAGCTCATTATATTCGTGAGCTAGGGGGCGAGGCATTGGGAGCTAGACACGGCAAACGAGTGAGGGATTTCTTTGGTATGGTCATGGGAGACCGTCTTTCAGTCTCCGGATTATATAAGGCGCTTACGAGAATAGCTCCTCGCAAGAATAAAGAGAACAGGCGTCGGTGGGCTCTAGATTTAGGGAGGCCGGATCTTGTTTTAGATTTTGATCAGCTATCGGCCGAAGTGCTCACATTGTCGGTAAATGCGGACATAACATGAATGCCAATTTCATATTTTGCATAAAGCGTATGTGGCAAAAGTTCAAATTTTCAATATGGGAGGGGTGGCGGACCCCCTGTGCTTGAAATGTGGCAGTCAGATGGGTTCATTCTTTCACTTTCTATGGGAGTGTCCGAGGATAGAGATCTTCTGGTCTAGACTGATGGGTTTTTGGAGGCAATGGGATGAAAATCTCCTATATCTCGTTGGGAATAATTTTAGATAAATATAAATTATTTGTGGTAGGCAATAAGGGTCTCAACTATTGATACTCAAGGCCTGTATTTTGGGCAAGCGTCTCATTCTTGGGGCGTGGAAGAGTGCATCACCGCCAGAATTTTGGCATTGGCGCAATAAACCACATGAACTTTTGTTATTGGAGTGTAGGATGGTGGAGATATCCCCCCGAAGGAGAGAGAGTTTTTTTTTGTCAATTTGGGGCCCGTACATACAATCTTTGTCCCCAAGGGCACGTAGTTTTGTGCTCAATTCTTTGTAAAGGTGCAGTTATCCATGGATGTTGGGGGGGATAGGGTTGATTGGATGTGGGTTTTAGTAAGACGTCTTGTTTTGTGATGTCAGCTTTGGGGTTAAGGTTAGTGGGTTTGGTACATAAGGAGGGATAGGGGAAGTTTTAAATAAAGCTTGTGAAAAGCTTGATGGCAGGAATTTTTGGTGGATTTTTATTGTGTACAGTTATAGTTGTGAACATTTGTAAACCTGGATAAGTTTGCATATATGTGTTTGAGAGTGGTCATTCATAAAAAACTTTTGAAACATAAATTCTATACCAAAGGGACTTTTAGATTCACAAGCTGGATATAGCACGATATTTCGATGGGATTGCTCTTCCCTCTTTCTTCCCGTACAGCAGACAAAATTAGGGAATAACTACTACTGAGGTGTTCAAATTATTAAAGATTTACTGGGTGATAAAAGGCCTAGGTGTGGAATGGGGGAGCTCTAAGTTAAGGGGATAGTATCTTGTTTACGTGGAATTTCATTTGTATCTATTGCAATTTTCATCAGTCAAGACCATTGAATTACAAGCTAAAACCTTGCGGGTGGGGTGGGGTCTGGGGATGGGCAGGGTGGGAAGAACAAATTGTTAAAACTTTGAAGACAACACGATTATCTTATTTTTATTAAGTTTATTCAGATTGCGGTGTCAAATTTTTTTTTTTTGCATATTGTGCCTATTGACTGTTTAATTCTGTTGAATCATCAGTAAAATTGTTGAAACATAACATATAGCACTAACTCCCTCCAGTTTAATCCACTCTGTCATGATGATGTAATTTCTACCCTTATATGCCTATTATATTAGTCTTTTCATTTAGGGCAACAAACTCTAACTCTCCCATCTTAATTTTTCAGGCTTCTAGGATTTGTATACAGACATTTCAAAGTGTGTTTTTTGTCTATACTGTATTTGCAACTTGCTTAGTAGTTGTCAGGGATAGTTAGCAATCTTCACTCTCCATCTGCTCTTCCCTTGAAGGCATCTGGCCTACTTCTGCCTGCGGGGGAACAGTTTTAGTATGGTTTTCCTTCTTGTTGGAAGGTTGTCTCCATTTTTCCCCAGGGAGAGTTGCAGTGGTTTAGTATGGGGGGTTGGGTCTCTGGGGGGGTTCTGTGTTTTCTGCTGTATTATTTGACATCTATTTGTCGTCTTTATGTGATATTTTGTGACAGAGTATTGTTTGTCAGTCTTATGGTTGTCATCAGTCACAGATAGTTGAGCATTTTAGTGAGATCTCAGCACAGTGTGGTCAGAATGGCCTAAAAGACTGAGATGATGGTGGTACCTACTGATCAGCTGCATTTTTGTCTTTACCCTCCTTTCTTGAACCTATTCCAATTCAGCATCAAATCTGTTATCTAGGTATAGTACTTGACTCTGCTGATATTTCACCCACAGGTTTTTGTAATGTGTTTTTTGTTTTTTTAACTTTATTTGCTGTCTTTGAACACTAGGGCCCTTTTACTAAGCCGCGGTAAAACGTGGCCTGTGGTAGTGTAGGCACGTGTTTTGGGCATGTGCTGGGCCAGTTTTTACTGTGTCTGCAAAAAAGGGCTTTTATTTACTGGGACGGGAAAAGGGCCTGCAGTAAAAAATAAAACCAGTGCTCATCTTAAAACTGGCCTGAGCCCTTAACGCCACCCATTGATCTAGCAGTAAGGGTTCACGCACTACACACGTGTTGACCATTCGGCGTGCGCCAAGTGCCGATTACCGCCGGAAGCGGTGCATAGGTGGAAATAATTCATCCACGCGTTGTGGGCATGCACCAAATCTGAAATTACCGCTGTGGTGGCCTGACAGTAGTCTCATTTGGGCGTGCGCTGCACACGCGTACAACGTAGCACAGCTTAGTAAAAGGGCCCCTGTCTATTTGTCCTGTGCAGAACGCCAACCAGCCAGTATTTCTCATTCTCCAGCAGAGGGGTAGACGTGGCAGTCTGTGCAGCCTAACCGGTCTGTTAGGTCCTAAGGAGTGTTTTGGTGCTCTGTGGTTGTTTTTTCTTTGGGGGCTTTTCTTCTTGAGTTTTTAGCCTGGAAAAAAAAACAACCCTGTGCCTGGTTCCTTGTAGTGCTTCTGGGATTCTGGAGTTTAGGTCCGGTGGGGCCCTGTTTCCCCTTGGGGTGTTAAACCCAGGTGGCCAGGTCCCTCCCCGTTCTCTGCTCTCTGGAATGGACAGCTTTGTGCCTGTGTTGCCGTGTCTGGGCGGGAGCCTTGAGTGCCTTGCTCAGCCTTCAGCAGCGGGGCTCAAGTTTAAAAAAAAAAGAGAGAGTAAACAGCACCAGCCGGTACGTTTTGGCTGTCCAGGAGAGCAGAGTGTTGATTCTGTGCTGGAGGGGAAGTTGTTTTTGCTTGGTTTGTAGGGCGGGTCGCATTTTTCCTCCCTCCTGTTTTTACCGCGGCGATGTGTGCTGCCAGGCTCCTCCGCTGCCGCTCGTGTGAGCACCAGGGGTTGAGGTGCCTGGATCACAGTGCCGGCTTTCTGATGATGAGCCAACGTCGTCCTCGGCGACTCCACCTGATTTGACTGTGGAGCACAGCTGGAACAGAGGCTGCCCTGCCAGTAGGTTCACCAGCGGTGGCTCCGTTTTCGGCGGTTCCCGCGCTGCAGGGCCGTCTCAGTTGTTGCATTAAGATATTCGGTCTGGGCCTCTTTTGGCCAGTGAATGCTCAAGAGGGATGGGACTCATTCCTGAGTTTGTCTGGACCTTCTATCAGGCCTGGAAGACAGGTCCAGTCAGGGCTGATGCTCCTGGTGGTCGCCTGGATTGTGCTGAGGATCTGGACGGTTTCCCTCCCAGGCTCAGAGGAGGGTTTTAGTGAGCTCGAGGAGGAAGATTCTCTGGATTCTCAGGAGAAAGATGTCTTACTACCAGGAGAGAACCCTTCTGTGGTTAAGGGGGTTGAGGCACATGGATCGCATGGCCGGCTTTGTGGTGAGCCGCAGTTGTCCTCGGCAACACCGCCCCAATTTGACCACTGAGCATAGTGCGGCAGGAATAGCTTGAACGGAGGCTGCCCTGCAGACAGGGTCGCCGGTGGCGGCTCCATATTCAGCGGAAACCTCCGTCATTTCGAATTCTTCCCACACTGCAGGGCCGCCTCAGTTGTTGCAGGAAGCAGGGCCGCTGAGAAGGGGGGCAGGGGGGACTAAATTCCCCGGGCCTGGGCCTCCAAGGGGGGCTCGGCGCCGCAATCCCACCCGCCCGCCCTCGGCTCCGTCGTCGACCCTCTGCCACCGGGCCAGCCCCCTGCATTGAAATCACAGTGCCTCCCACCTCCGTGTGAAAGCACTGCAGGCAGCAGTAGATCGCCTCCCTTCGGGCCGCCTTCCCTCCCTGTGGTACCGCCCTCATCTGACGTAACTTCCGCGAAGGCAGGACACAGGGAGGGAAGGAGGCCCGAAGGGAGGCGATCTGCTGCTACCTGCAGTGCTTTCACACGGAGGTGAGAGGCGCTGTGGTTTCAATGCAGGGGACACGGCCCGGTGGTGGACGGAGGGGGGCGGTGTCCTCGGGGGGGAAGTGGCAGCGGCGGCGACCTTGGAGGGCGGCAGCCTCGGGGGGGAGTGGCGGTGGCGGCCTTGCCCTGGCCCAGGTCCAGTCTCTCGGCGGCCCTGGCAGGAAGATATTCGGTCTGGTCCTTTTTTGGCTGTTGAAAGCTCAGGAGGGATGGAGGAGGAAGATTCCCTGGATTCTTAGTCTTTTCTTAAGTGTAATTTTGATTTATTGACTCTAGTGCTGCAAGCATCCGTTTGTGCGTGGCTAGTGGCTTGCGCTTGCTTTCGCTGGGCAGATTCGGTCTTGGACAGGGCTGGTTTAGTGCAGCAGTTGGTCAAGTTGGAGATGGGCTCCTTTCCTGGCTGATGGCCTTTATGATTTGCTACGTGCATCAGCAAAGAATATTATTAGCATTTGTATAGCGCTACCAGACGCACGCAGCGCTGAACACCTGACACAGAGAGACAGTCCCTGCTGAATAGAGCTTACAATCTAAAAAATACAGACAGACAAGGGCGAGGGAAGTACTGGGTGAGAAGGAACAAGGAGAGGGGAATTGAGTAGTGGCTAGGAGCCAAAATCAGTGGTGAAAAGGTGAGTTTTCAGCATAGATTTGAAAACAGGTAGAGATGGAGCTAGGCGTACAGGCTCAGGAAGTCCATTCCAGGCATAAGGTGCCACGAGGGAAAAGGAACGAAGCCTGGTGTTAGCAGTGGAGAAGAAGGGGGATGACAAGAGAGATTTGTCCAGTGAGCGGAGTTCACGGGGAGGAATGTAGGAAGAGATGAGAGAGGAGAGGTAATGGGGGGCTGCAGAATGGATGCATTTAAAGGTCAGTATGAGAAGTTTGAACTGTTTGCGGAAGCAGACAGGGAGCCAGTGAAGTGACTTGAGGAGTGAGCTAGTGTGGGTATAATGATTTTGGCGGAAAATAAGTCGTGCTGCAGAATTTTGGACAGACTGGAGAGGAGAGAGATGGCTGAGTGGAAGACTAGTGAGAAGCAAATTGCAATAATCCAAGCGAGAGGTGACAAGGGTTTGGATAAGGGTTCTGGTAGCGTATTCAGAGAGGAAGGGGCGACTTTTGCTAATATTGTAGATAAAGAAGCGACAGGTTTTGGCCATCTGCTGGATGTTAGCGGAAAAGGAGAGGGAGGAATCAAAGATGACTCCTAGGTTGTGAGCAGATGAGACAGGGAGGATGAGGGTGCCATCTACTGAAATAGGGGAGGGGGGAGGTGGGCTTGGGGGGAAAGTCAATAAGCTCAGTTTTGGCCATGTTCAGTTTCAGGTGGCGGTGTGACATCCAGGCAGCTATGTCGGACAAGCAGGCTGAAACTTTGGCCTGGGTTTCAGCAGTAATGTCAGGTGTGGAGAGGTAGAGCTGAGTGTCGTCGGCATAAAGATGGTACTGGAAACCGTGAGATGTACTGTGGTTGTTAATCATTCACATATTGTTAGAAATGCTATGGAAAAAATTGTTAATTTGCCAAAAATTTCAATTTCTGATTACTCATCTCCTCTTGATGCCTCCTCTTGGTGGTCTACTATCACTTCCTGGTTTTCTAATCTTATTCCCTCTGTTCGAGGACTCCTTCTTGGGCTCCTTGGTTTTCTAGCTTTTCTCCTTATTCTCTTTTGCTTTCTACCCTGTTTTCTATCTCTGTGTAAGAAATTGTTCTCTACACCTTTTACTACCAAAATTATGTTTAATGACATTTCTGCCCCAAATTATTCTACTTCTCCAATTTTTGCTCCCTCTCCCCACTCCCACGCCCTACCGCCTTTTCCTGCTGAAAAACCTACCATCTCCTAGCTTCTGGTTTTGTCTCCCTTTTCCGTTTAACGGGAGCCAAGAGGGAAGATGTTCTATTTTTAGCTGTGCTGTACTGCTTCCCATCCCCCTCTGTCTTTTTTGTATCTGGCTGTTGATCTCTGTGGATAGCCACAGATAGGAATGCAGACTTCCTAGCTCATTACAAGCTGTGATAAGCATTTGTTACCATGGCAGCCCAGTATCTGGAATACACACATCTTTCTTCAAATTACAGGAGATGGTCAAGACAAATGTACCAATAAGGTGTTGGCAGGACACCTATGCAACCTTCGATTGGTGTAGGAGAGGGGAGAGGTGACAACATCACTTTTACTATAAGAATACTTGCAGACAAAGAAATCTTCAGAATCAGCCATTTTTGCAAGAGAGTTTTCTCTGTCCTAATTCAGGGCATCATTGCTAATTGGCTATTCTCCAGGAAATATATTTTCCTTTCTTTATTTCAGCTTGCTCCAGGTAAGAACTATTTCTTTATAACAGAGAACTATCCTCTCTTTTCTTTATATTTTATTTCACTTCAAGACTTTCAAACTGATATTTGAAGCTGTGCTGGTGAGTAAGAATAAAAACAACTTCTAACTCTCTGATTCCTTTAAACTTCTTCTATGATATTTTTCTTTATTTTGGTAAAAGGTGAATAGCATATAAATACAGCCTAGTACACTACCCCACCCAGGTACCCTCCCAACACAAATTAGGCAATAATTTGGAGTCGTTATTCGATAAGAGGGCAGATGAAAGGGATAATGCAATCACAACACGTTAAGCACCAAACTTCTTCCCCTAGGGGACAGAGAGGACAGATAAGGGTCCCAGAATAGAGAGTTGCACGGGGACAGAAATCTTACCCATCCCCACCCATCCCCGCAAAAATTTAAACCATCCCAACCCGTCCCCGCAAGAATTTAACCCATCCCCACCCATCCCCGTAAGAATTTAACCCATCCCCGTAAGAATTTAATAGTACATAAAAGAAAGTTCCAGTCAGCTCCCTCAGTCTCTCTCTGGATTTGAGCCACAGCACTGTAGGCAAG
The DNA here is from genome assembly GCF_901765095.1 of Microcaecilia unicolor. Lineage (NCBI taxonomy): Eukaryota > Metazoa > Chordata > Amphibia > Gymnophiona > Siphonopidae > Microcaecilia > Microcaecilia unicolor. Next base: position 222,631,318 of record NC_044033.1, on the reverse strand, counting down.
GAAGGAAGGAACGGAAGTTGGAACACTCTGGTGCGCACATGTAAGACTTGTCTCCAATTCACTTGCACTCTGTGCTGAGAGGTCGCCACATGTACGCGCCAGTAGGTCAGGTGACATCTGATTCTCGTGCCTGTGTCAGAGCTGAGGTCTGTGCACCAGCCTGGTAGCAAAGAGGATTAATAGTAACATAGTAAGTGACAGCAAATAGACCTGAACGGTCCATCCACTCTGCCAATAGTCACACTCATGATCAATTCATCATTAAATCAACGAGTGTGATATTATATACTTGATTATGGTCTTTCTTTCGTGTTTCTGGAACAAAGACCACAGAAGTCTATCTGGCCCCATCCTTATGTTCCAACTGCTGGAGTTGCCATCGAAGCCCACTCCAGCCTATTCATGTTCTCATTTGTGGGACACAGACCATAAAAGTCTGTCCAGCACTGTCCTCATGTTCCAGCCACTGAAGTTGCTGTCTAAGCCCTTTCCAGCCCATCCTACACCAGATTGCCATGTATGAGACACAGACCATACAAGTCTGCCAGGTATCAGCCCTAGTTCATCACAGCCAGAGTCGCCATCTAAGCGTCACTTCACACATCCACACACATGCAGCCATTTAAGGTTAGGTTTTTTATAATTTTCATTTTCTAATTAGAGATCCTCTGTGTTCATCCCATGCCTTTTTGAATTCCGTCATCATTTGTGACTCTACCACCTCCTTAATGGAAGACTTTCCACATTTATGCTGTTAAAGCGAGGAGGAGGAGACAGCACTCAAAGAAATTGGTATTCGGTAGATGAGAGGCTGGTGCAGGTGGAGCTTACAATTCCACGGGAAGCCCACAGAACTGGTTCCATCCCCGCGGGAACCCCGCAGGAACTGACTCCGTCCCCGCGGGAACCCCGCAGAACGGCTTCCATCCCCGCAGGAACTGCCTCCGTCCCTGCGGGAATCCCGCGGGTTCCGCAGGATTCCCGCGGGGACGGAAGCCGTGCAGCTCTCTATCCCAGAGCTTCAAAAAACGGGTTTTACGTTTGTGAGAACCTTTCACCTCCCTCAATTTAGAATTGCCCATTTAATGCCTAGTTTCAGCCATTCTGAGGGAGTTGCACTGGACACCTGTAAAATATCGCACACTACTTAAACGTCTTTCTTCTAGAAACCTTTGTTCTTCTTAGCAGTGCTGTGGTATAAAACTTCTATGAGACAGTGTGTGTTTTCAGTATGATGTATACAACTGGAACAATTTACCCTTGAAGTTGTGGTGTGTGTAGCATTATTTGATGTTTTGAAAAAAGATAAAGGCGTTACTGCTTTCTTCTACTTTCCCATTTTATTTTGAATGATTTTCTATTATTGTTTCTTTTTATGTGAACTATTACATATGTTTGCTGAAAACCATCTAGAATTATGTTGATAGGTGTATATTTAAAAAATAAAATGAAATGAAAAAATAATGAAAATCTGACATAGGGTGTCCTGTTTGCTGTTCTAGGCATTGGTCACTTTCAAGGATGTTGCTGCTTATTTCTTGGAAGTGGACTGGGACCTTCTGGGAGAATGGCAGAAGGAGTTGTACAAGAAGGTTATCAAGGAGATTCATGACATCCTCATCTCACAAGGTACATATGTTTCTCTATCATCTACCACACAAGCGCATTATGGAATCAGTGGTGTAAAAATCACAGGAACTAGATACCATGGGCACCTGAAATTTAGATCCTGGCTTCTGATACCATCCCATATGCAATAGGAGCCTGTGAAAAACTCCACTTCTACAGGATCTGTAAGATAAAATGTACAACTTAAACTAGAGGCTTCACACAGCACCAGCAGGAGTCTCTGTCCCATTCCTATACAAAATATTTTGGCACAGAAGACCAGAGAGAGATTTCCTCTGAGACTTCTGCATAAGGTAATGACATATCAGCTGCACACGTCAACTATACTGTACAACGTATAACCTCTCCATATGGTAACCAGAAGATTTGCAGCTGCAATGCCTCCACCTAGGAGGGAAATGAAGAGAAATCTCTATACCAAAAAACCTCTATGATATAATCTTAATCAAGTGTCGGACCACTGCTGCCTCTTCTCTCCAAGCTTTGTCAGTCAAATGCACACGTCGCAAGATATCTATACATAGACCTCCATGCACAAATCACGCACTGCTCCATCAAAACTTGAAGCAGAGGGAACCTCCCGAGGGATTGTACAAATACAATTTAAATGTAATTTTCCTACTTCTTATCAACAGGTTATTCAATTGTTAATCCTGATGTTATATTCAAGATTAAAAAGGAAGATGAGAAATATTTCACTGAACAATTTGAGTGGGAGGGAAAAAAAAATCCAAATGACTTCAACAGTAAGTAAATGTTTTGGATTTAATGGGCTTTGCATTTTTAGATCACAGGAGGTGGGTCAATAACATCAAACATTTGGACACTTAAAATCAGTTTCCTAATTTAGTGTTATCAGATACCTTGTGAATCCTTGTGAATGTGTTTTCTCATCACAGACCTTCCAGTTGTAACATCTGTGTTCTCACTGAGTATTAAGCAAGAGGAAGAGCTCCCCTTCATGGAAAATCCTGAATCAGAGATGTCTGAACAGACCCTGCCTTCTATAACAGGTAAGTATAGAATTCCTCCTGCACATCTTTACTAAAGTCAGCTAGAATCATTCAGGAATTCAGCGCTGGTGAGATAAAGGGGAAATGGAAATGGGACTTGATATACCGCCTTTCTGAGGTTTTTGCAACAACATTCAAAGCGATTTACATATATACAGGTACTTATTTTGTACCTGGGGCAATGGAGGGTTAAGTGACTTGCCCAGAGTCACAAGGAGCTGCAGTGGGAATTGAACTCAGTTCCCCAGGATCAAAGTCCACTGCACTTAACCACTAGGCTACTCCTCCAAAAGGTTGTCATCTCCTCTTCTCCTCCTGTTTCCCTACTTTGAACAGATTAAACTGTCTGTGGAGATGGAGGAGGTACGGATAGAGGTGGGTATGCCAGCGGTGGGATCTAGTCTGCAAAACCCTTCATCCTACAGTGTCTTGGGGTTATGAAATCTGTACTGTTGAAGGGGCTGCTGGAGGTGGAGAGGCTTCAGCACAGTTGTGGAGGGACATGATTGATGAACATGGTTCAGTTTGACATAGTCATGGACATTTTGTGTTGCTGATAGGTTAATGCAAATCACAGTATATAATGCAGTTTATTGTAATGATGCCATTCCCAATTTCAAAATGGAGGCCACAACTTCATACAGGTTGCCACGGGAAGTCACGACTGCCATTTCTAACTTTATGTTTATTAATTTTCTAGCAAAATAACTGACAGCATCTCTTAACAGAAAAAAAAATTAAGAACAAGTGTACATTTTGTTTGCATAGCAAACTACCACCCCTAATAATGAAAAACTAAAAGTCAGACCCTCTGCATCCCTTATCTCTCCCTTTTCCCCTCACTCCCCTCCCCTAAACCTGTCTCTCCTCTCCCCCCGTTCTCTATTTCGGTAGATAACACTCTCATCCTCCCTGTCCTGTCTGCGCACAAGCTTGGAGTCATCTTTGACTCCGCTCTCTCTTTCTCTGCTCATATTCAGCAGATTGCCAAAACCTGTCGTTTTTTTTCTCTATAATATTAACAAAATTCGCCCTTTCCTTTCCGAGGACACTACCAAAACCCTTACCCATACCCTTATCACCTCTCGCCTAGACTACTGCAACTTCTCGCTGGTCTCCCACTCAGCCATCTATCTCCCCTTCAATCTGTCCAAAACTCTGCTGTGCATCTTATATTCCGCCAGCGTCACTATACTCACGTTAGCCCTCTCCTCAAGTCGCTTCACTGGCTCCCTATCTGCTTCCGCATACGGTTCAAACTTCTCCTATTGACCTACAAGTGCATCCACTCCGCAGCTCCTCAGTATCTCTCCGCTCTCATCTCTCCCTACACTCCTCCCCGTGAACTCCATTCACTGGGTAAATGTCTCCTGTCGTTCCCCTTTTCCCCCACTGCTAACTCCCGGCTCTGTTCCTTCTATCTCGCTGCTCCCTATGCCTGAAATAGACTCCCTGAGCCAGTACATCAGGCTCAGTCTCTGGCTGTCTTAAAGTCTAGGCTTAAAGCCCACCTCTTTGCTACTGCTTTCGACTCCTAACCACGACTCTCTTACTCAATACCCTCACTTATCACCCCCACCACTGCAATTTCCCCACCCCTAGCTGTTTGTTCGTCTGTCCAATTTTGATTGTAAGCTCTGTTGAGCAGGGACTGTCTTTTCATGTTCATTTGTACAGCGCTGCATAAATCTAGTAGCGCTATAGAAATGTTTAATGGTAGTAGTAGTAATTTGGTTATCTCCAATAAATTGACCAAAATAGAGAAGACCATGTCTTTCCCATCTTTGAAACAAGCTATTGCCACGCTCGAGTACATACTTATCCATATGTCCCATATCTTATTCTTCAATAAATGGAGATGTGTCTTGAGCCATTGGTTCATAGTGGTCCTCGTAAACGGGTTTTGGACCTCTTAAATGTGTTTGGGCATGCTAGCTACCCAGGAGAGAATCTTCAACTGAAACGTACTAGCCTCTAGTTCTGCTAGCACCCATTGTTTGGGTTGGGGGTAACAGCTACTCTAACACTGCCTTAGGTTGTGCATCTTGGTAGTATTTTTCCAGATTGGGTATATCCATCGCCCCATTCCCTTTAGATTGGAACACAGCCTCCCGGGCTACTCTGGATCTCTTCCTTCCCTATATAAAGCAAAATATCTTTCTATGAGGTAGTTCAACAAGGAGAACTTGGAATAAATATAAAAGTTTAAGGAGAACCATCATTCTCACTGCCTCCATCCTTCCTATCCTGGACAGTATTAATTAATCCCACCTCTCTAAATCTCGGTACCAACTACAGAGTGTCTCCCAGTCCGCCCCAAGTTTGATACCGAAATACTAAACCCATTGAAAGGGAAAACATTTCCTAAGATTCGTCTCCTCCCCTTTTGGAAGGGATATATTCAAAATCTCTATCTTAGTGGGGTTAGCTCTGAATCCAAACAAGCTTCCATATTCTGCCATTTGGGCTTTTTCTGTACCTTTAGTCAATATCAAAAGATCACCTGCAAACAAGGACACTCTATGTTCCTTACCTCCTATTATAAGTCCTTTAATTTCCCTAAACTTTTGTGCCAGAGGTTCTACCACCAAGGCAAGCAACAGGGGCGACACTGCTACTGCTATCATAGGTATCCACTCTTGATGTGCCTTCCAAAAGATAACATAACTGACAAAACACTGGGTTTCTAAGCCTGAAACCTGTATTATTTCATGAAATGTTTTTCTACTAGTTGGCCAGCAGATGGCTCTTGTTTTGAGTTTTAAAGCTGTAGCAGAAAAAAAAGGCTTTCTCTTTTCCAGTTTAAGCTTATGGAAAGGCAATCTGCAATCCTTGGCCAGATACTTTCAAAGTTGATGCCCTGGAGCTCTGATTAGCCCTGGACTTCAAACTAGCCAGGAGGTACTGGATTTTTATTTTTTCTCAGTGTGAGGGTACGGAGGAGGAACGTCTCTGTCCTGAGATCCTGTTCAAGTCTTGTGATGTTCTGAGATCCTGTTCAGTTCTTGTGAACAGTTAAGTTCCTGAACTCCCCAGGTGCTAACCAGGTAGTGTCAAGTGTTAGATAGTTTTAATGTTGGCCCTTGTATTGGTGGCTATCTCTTATTGCTTGCTGTACTTTTTCAACTGGTTTTTCATACATTCACTGTTCATTTTTATGATAATAAACCTATAGTTTATTAGTTCTGCCGTCCTGGACTGACTAAGAATCCTGGTTTCTGTTTTGGGGATTGCTTTCTAGAAACTGTGGAACTCCTGGAGTGTGGCTCCAGTGTGCTAGAAATTACCAGAGAATAATCTGAGAGTGGGAGACTAGCTCAGATGCAAGCAGGGCACAGTCGGTGGGAGGAGGGTGCTAGTATAGAGCACATGCCCCAGGTGCAGGAGGTCCTGAGCAATGTTGGAGACAGACCCTCCAGGTGGCCACAGGGTTAACCCCAGGCGGGCACTAGGCGTTTGGTGACAATAACACTTTGTTTTTATAGTCCGCAATACCTCGCAGTTCTATGTGGGTTACAAACAACAAGACTAGACAAACCAGAAATTACAGCAGAACATTATCGTGAATTAAATATGTTCATTTCCTTCCATAATTCTGAAACAAATCTGTTTTGAGCTTGATGCCTGAACTATCTAGGAAGAAATTTCCTTGTCTATTTTAGCAGTCTGATATGAAAGCAAAGAGTCTATACACCTCTTTTGTATTTCACCCTTCAAAGATGGAAAATACTCTTCTACCATCTGCTGCTTGCCTTCCAGTAATAAATCCTACCTGATCAGGGTTAATTATAGTGGGCCGTGAGGGAGGGAGTGACATAGAGGCAGAAAACACTCCCTCACTGGGATGTATCCTATCCGGCTCTGTAGTTTTTTCCACTTTCAGGTTTTCAAGCCGTTTATAAATGCTTTCTTCTATGAACGGCGCAGGATCCACTCCATTCTCAGATATTCCCTCCTCAACCGACTATGATCCTTCCGTGAACACTGAAGAGAAGTATTTGTTTAGCGCATTCACTTTATCCTCATCACTCTCCACATAGCTATTCTCAGCGTCTTTCAGTCTTGCAATTCCGTTCCTATTTTCCTTTCCCCGATATATCTAAAAAAAAGGTCTTGTCACCTCTCTTTACATCTTTAGCCATTTTTCTTCTGCCTGTGCTGTAACTAGCTGTATTTCCTTCTTCAAGTTTAATCCAATAATCTTTTCCGTGATCCTCTTGTTGTGTTCTTTTGTATTTCGTGAACAAAGCCTCTCTTGCTCTTATTTTTTCAGCTACTTGTTTGGCGAACCACAAAGGCTTCCTGTTTCTCTTGTTTTTGTTTACTTACCTTGTGTAAAGATCGGTTGCCCTATTTATAGCAGTTTTCAGCTTGGACCACTTCACCTATCCTGACCCATGCCATCAGCTCCTTCTTTAGATATTCCCCCATTTTACCAAAATCAGTACATCTGTATCTTGAAACACCTGACACCTACTTCATTCCCCTCCCCTCTACCCATAACCCCTAGTCCCATCTAACTCCTGCTCCTTCCCCCAGTCCATCTTCTGCTCTGTTTCCTTCCCCTCCCCTTCCCCCACAACCCCTCTACCCCTAGCCCCATCTGCCTCATGCTCCTCTCCCCCACCCCATCCATCTGCTTCTTCCTTCCTTCCTCCCCCACACACCAGTTTCATCCACTTTCTGTTTTCCAGGATCTCTTGTCTATTTGACTTTTTTCCCACCATCATTTCCTCTGTGTCCCTGTCCTTATTCCCATGTTCAGTATCTACCTTCTATGTCCCCAATTCTCCCCTTCTTTCCTCTTCACTTCCACTCTAGCACTTCCACCCTAGCCTCTTCTCAATCTCCCTGTGCTTGTTGCAATGCAGCCTCTTTACTCATTCTCTCTCTCTCTCTGCCCCCTGCAGTAAAGCTGCTTTTTCACTCTCTCTCTACCCCTTGCCATCCAGCCTTTTCTGTCTCTGTCCCATGCACTGTCTCTTCTCTCCCTCATTCTCTCTCTGTTCCCTCATTCTCTCTCCCCCTGCCATGCAGCCTTCTCTCTTTCTGTGCCCCCTGCCATTTTTCAACTTTACTCTCTCACTCTCTCTCTCTCTCTCTCTCTCTCTCTCTCTCTCTCTCACCAAAGTTAAAATAAGAAATTATTTTGCAGCAAAAATAACACAGGGTAATTGGGCTACACAGGCAAAAGGGAGAAGCCGGCAGTAGGAACACCTATATCTCATTGTTAGGTGAGACCAACAAGTGAGAGATGGTCAGTGGTCTTCTTGCCCCTTCCTTACAACAGACTTATGTACAATTTCTCTTAGCTTGGTTCTGTAAAATGTCATTTTATTTTTGATTGAGAAGGCACATAAAAGATGCATTTCCTGGAACCCAATTGGGCCCGTTCTTGTTAGAACTTCTTTTATCAGACTTATGCAAGGTCATGTTTCTGAGGAATAGGTGACGTTCTCAGGAACCAGTTGGTTTTACTGTTCCATCTTTTCTCTCTCGCCTTTATGGCACCCAAGTCTCTTCACCTGCCCTATTCCCTCCATAACCCTCCAGCCATAATATAGCGCTGATGGAAACACTGGCCACCTGCTTCCTTCTCTCCAGCTGTTTCCCTTTTTCATCAAACATAGTCGTGGACATAATTATACTGTAGCAGAGTTCCCTGGGGGGGGTTTCTTCTGAGGTAATTTAATTGCTTTGGCCTGAGTAGTGCAGGGAAATGTTTTTGTGTTTTGTTTAATTCACAGTAAGAGAAATGTGTTTATTATCTTCACGCCTGTTAATTCTGTACCCTTCATATTTACTAGGCCATATTCTGAAGAATCTCCTGGGGCTGGCTAACCCCCAATGTTCAGTGGCATTAAAGCAGGTAGTATCGGTACCCTGAATATTGCCTCTGATCGCTCACAAAATAAGGGGCGGTTATGAAGGGGAGGCATATAGGAGGAGCCCAGGGTTATGCGGGTGCTGGCTGGCTCACATAGGACATGAACTACTGAATATCGGGCTGGCACCCACATAACTTTCTTTTTTGTATATCCTTTTCTGTAGTTGTAAAATTAATGATCGTACTCTTCTAGTTTATCCAACAGATGATGGATTTGGGAATGAGAGTGGAAGAGTGAGAATGTGCAAAGAGGAATGGAAACACGAAGACTCCTCCAGAGACTGCACAGATCCTTCAGCAGACTGTGAAGGAGGTATCGGTAGCATAGTACCAACCGGTGAAAAAGCAGCAGCTCAGAAAGGAGAAAGATTAGAAAGACAAAAGAGAAAATGTAGCTATTTCCCAAGACTTGTACAACCTGGAAGACTTGGAAGTGAAAGAGATTTTAAAAGTGCTGATGTTTGGGAAACCTTTACTACTGACTCCAATTTTGAGCACCACATGAGTGGGCTTAGGACTGAAGTTCAAGACTACTGTCAAGGTATGCAAAAAAGTAACCTATCTGGAAACTGTGAAAAACCATGTAAATGTTCAGAATGTGATAAATGTTTCAATGAAAGGAGCCTACAACTGCATAAAATAGGTCACATGGAACATAAACTATTTAAATGTTCAGAATGTGATAAACGTTTCAGAACCAAGGTAAACCGTGAAAGCCACAAAAGGATTCATACAGGAGAGAAACCATTTCAATGGTTCCGAAGGAGGGCAGACCTGGAAAGCCACAAAAGGATTCACGGTGAGAAACCATTTAAATGTTCAGAATGTGATAAATGTTTCAAAACCAAAGGTGAGGTGAAACTTCACGAAAGGATTCATACAGGAGAGAAGCCATTTAAATGTTCAGAATGTGATAAATGCTTCAAAACGAAGGCTATCATTTAAATGTTCAGAATGTGATAAATGCTTCAAAACGAAGGCTAACTTGAACCTGCACAAAATGAATCATACAGGAGAGAAACCATTTAAATGTTCAGAATGTGAGAAATGTTTCAAAACCAAAGGTGAGGTGAAAGTTCACGAAAGGATTCATACAGGAGAGAAGCCATTTAAATGTTCGGAATGTGAGAAATGTTTCAGAACCAGGCCAAAGCTGGAACGTCACAAAATGACTCATACAGGAGAGAAGCCATTTAAATGTTCGGAATGTGATAAATGTTTCAAAACCAAAGCTGAGGTGAAAATTCACGAAAGGATTCTTACAGGAGAGAAGCCATTTAAATGTTCAGAATGTGATAAATGTTTCAAAACCAAAGGTGAGGTGAAACTTCACGAAAGGATTCATACAGGAGAGAAACCATTTAAATGTTCAGAATGTGAGAAATGTTTCAGAACCAGGACACAGCTGGAAAGTCACAAAATGACTCATTCAGGAGAGAAATCATTTAAATGTTCAGAATGTGAGAAATGTTTCAGAACCAGGCCAAAGCTGGAACGTCACAAAATGACTCATACAGGAGAGAAGCCATTTAAATGTTCGGAATGTGATAAATGTTTCAAAACCAAAGGTGAGGTAAAACTTCACGAAAGGATTCATACAGGAGAGAAGCCATTTAAATGTTCAGAATGTGATAAATGCTTCAAAACGAAGGCTAACTTGAACCTGCACAAAATGAATCATACAGGAGAGAAGCCATTTAAATGTTCAGAATGTGAGAAATGTTTCAAAACCAAAGGTGAGGTGAAAGTTCACGAAAGGATTCATACAGGAGAGAAGCCATTTAAATGTTCGGAATGTGAGAAATGTTTCAGAACCAGGCCAAAGCTGGAACGTCACAAAATGACTCATACAGGAGAGAAGCCATTTAAATGTTCGGAATGTGATAAATGTTTCAAAACCAAAGGTGAGGTGAAACTTCACGAAAGGATTCATACAGGAGAGAAGCCATTTAAATGTTCAGAATGTGATAAATGCTTCAAAACGAAGGCTAACTTGAACCTGCACAAAATGAATCATACAGGAGAGAAACCATTTAAATGTTCAGAATGTGAGAAATGTTTCAAAACCAAAGGTGAGGTAAAACTTCACGAAAGGATTCATACAGGAGAGAAGCCATTTAAATGTTCAGAATGTGATAAATGCCTCAAAACGAAGGCTAACTTGAACCTGCACAAAATGAATCATACAGGAGAGAAGCCATTTAAATGTTCGGAATGTGAGAAATGTTTCAGAACCAGGCCAAAGCTGGAACGTCACAAAATGACTCATACAGGAGAGAAGCCATTTAAATGTTCAGAATGTGATAAATGTTTCAAAACCAAAGCTGAGGTGAAACTTCACGAAAGGATTCTTACAGGAGAGAAGCCATTTAAATGTTCAGAATGTGATAAATGTTTCAAAACCAAAGGTGAGGTGAAAGTTCACGAAAGGATTCATACAGGAGAGAAGCCATTTAAATGTTCGGAATGTGAGAAATGTTTCAGAACCAGGCCAAAGCTGGAACGTCACAAAATGACTCATACAGGAGAGAAGCCATTTAAATGTTCGGAATGTGATAAATGTTTCAAAACCAAAGCTGAGGTGAAACTTCACGAAAGGATTCATACAGGAGAGAAGCCATTTAAATGTTCAGAATGTGATAAATGTTTCAAAACCAAAGGTGAGGTGAAACTTCACGAAAGGATTCATACAGGAGAGAAGCCATTTAAATGTTCAGAATGTGATAAATGCTTCAAAACGAAGGCTAACTTGAACCTGCACAAAATGACTCATACAGGAGAGAAACCATTTAAATGTTCAGAATGTGAGAAATGTTTCAAAACCAAAGGTGAGGTGAAAGTTCACGAAAGGATTCATACAGGAGAGAAGCCATTTAAATGTTCGGAATGTGAGAAATGTTTCAGAACCAGGCCAAAGCTGGAACGTCACAAAATGACTCATACAGGAGAGAAGCCATTTAAATGTTCGGAATGTGATAAATGTTTCAAAACCAAAGCTGAGGTGAAACTTCACGAAAGGATTCTTACAGGAGAGAAGCCATTTAAATGTTCAGAATGTGATAAATGTTTCAAAACCAAAGTTGAGGTGAAACTTCACGAAAGGATTCATACAGGAGAGAAGCCATTTAAATGTTCAGAATGTGAGAAATGCTTCAAAACGAAGGCTAACTTGAACCTGCACAAAATGAATCATACAGGAGAGAAACCATTTAATTGTTCAGAATGTGATAAATGTTTCAAAACCAAAGGTGAGATGAAACTTCACGAAAGGATTCATACAGGAGAGAAGCCATTTAAATGTTCAGAATGTGATAAATGCTTCAAAACGAAGGCTAACTTGAACCTGCACAAAATGAATCATACAGGAGAGAAACCATTTAAATGTTCAGAATGTGAGAAATGTTTCAGAACCAGGACACAGCTGGAAAGTCACAAAATGACTCATTCAGGAGAGAAATCATTTAAATGTTCAGAATGTGAGAAATGTTTCAGAACCAGGCCAAAGCTGGAACGTCACAAAATGACTCATACAGGAGAGAAGCCATTTAAATGTTCGGAATGTGATAAATGTTTCAAAACCAAAGGTGAGGTAAAACTTCACGAAAGGATTCATACAGGAGAGAAGCCATTTAAATGTTCAGAATGTGAGAAATGTTTCAGAACCAGGACACAGCTGGAAAGTCACAAAATGACTCATATCTGACAGAAACCATTTAAATGTTCAGAATATAATTATTGTTTCAGATCCAAGGTGAACCTGGAAAGCCACAAAATGACTTATACTGTGATAGAAACTATTTAAATATTCAAAATGTGATAAATGTTTCCATAGGAAGGACCAACTGAAACAGTACAGAAGGACTCATACAGGAGAGAAGCCATAAGTGTTCCAAATGTGATAAATGTTTCAGTAAGAAGTCCAAGGAGAAAGTTCACGAAAACTCATACGGAAGAAAAAACATTTAAATATTAGGTATGTGATACATGTTTTAATAAGAAGATCCAATTGAAATAGCACAAGACTCATATTGGAGGGAAACCATTTAAATGTTTAGAATAAATGTTTCAGAGGGAAGAACCATCTGACTCGGCTTGCAATAAATCACAGTAGAAAAACCACTTAAATATTCAAGATGTTATACATGTTTCAAAAACAAGGGGTTACTGGCAGAGAGGAAGGTTAGAGCAGGCCAATGGCCTGGAGAAACAACTAGGAATATCTGAAAAGAGGGATTGCGTAGGCCTGTCACATATTGTAAGGCATTAAGACATGCTTAAGAACAAGGATCGTGGACCAGTATGTGTGAACTATGTGGCAGTTCAGTAGAGAGTGTGCAGGAGTTCATTGTACTTTAACCATTGTAAAAATCAGGCCCGTGCCAAGGGTCTATGCCGCCCCCCTCCCCCCGCAGACTAACTGTTGGCGCCCCCCCCCCCCCCCCCCCCCGCAGAAGAACAGTTGGCGCCCCCCCCCCCCGCAGAAGAACAGTTGGCGCGCGCGCGCCCCTCTCCCCCCCCCCCCCCCCCCCCCGTGAAGATGATCGCTGCGCGCCCTGGGGGCCTTTAAATCTTTTACTTGCAGTCGCAGCAGCGTCTGTGAAAGCGGAGCGCTGCCGACATCTCCCTTCCCTTCACGCTCTTGGTTCCCTCAGTGTCCGCCTTCTTCTGACGTCAGAAGAAGGCGGGACACTGAGGGAACCAACGAGTGCAAGGGAAGGGAGACGTCGGCAGCGCTCCGTTTTCACAGACGCTGCTGCGACTGCAAGTAAAAGATTTAAAGGCCTCGGCGGCGCCCTCCAGAGGTGGGCGCCCTCCTGCAATGCTTACCTCGCTTACCGCATCGGCACGGCCCTGGTAAAAATGGTAACATTATAAGCTCTTCTGGACAGGGAGTTACATATATGAATTATATTAGCTTTACTTAAATAAATTACCTTAAGGTAAGCCTGTATGGAGATATATACTTTAACATTTATTCTGTTCATTATTACCACTGCTTCTAATTTTGTATTCTAACCAGATAAGGAAGGAACCAGGAGCAAACTTTCTCTGCAATGTTAGGAATTTAGAGAAAAAAACTGTAGCTGGACATGACATAGAAACAAGTTAGAAGATGGGAAAGATAGTTATGGAATATGGGAGGGATGGAAACTAAATGAAAGAGGATAGGTGGAAAAGACAGGTAAGCAAATGAGAAGGAGAGCACAGATAGACAGATAGAAGACCTATATAAGGGGGATCCACCCTTTGCTCGAGGGAAATCTTATCTTCCCTAGCTGAGCTCCCCTCCTGATCTTTCTCTTTTATGTTTCATTAGCTGCTTGCACTCTGCCCTTGCTTATGATTTTTGTCTGCTGGTTGAAGAAAAATAAAGAATCTTTCTGAATTTGACAGCTAGTTGTGTGAGAATTTTTTGGCTAAGACGTCCCCATCGCAGAGGTGGTGTGAAGAGGTTAAACCTCACAGTGAGTGTATGGTGGGCTGGTTACGGAGGCTGAGATGCAAATGGCATATAATGAATCGTACAAAAGAGAAACCATTTAAATATTTCCTGAATGCCATATCGAGCTGCAACGACATGAAATGACTTATACAATAAACCACTTAAATATTCTAAATGTTTTAGAAGTGAAGTTGCAATGGCCTATAGGGTCTCACCGGAGAGAAAAATGGTTTAAAACAACTGTATAAAGGGACCATTTTACTGAAGTGCAGAAAGCCTATTGCAGGCTCGCTGCGTGGCAATTCGGAAGTACCGCTGGTCTGTAAAGTGTGTTAAGCCACTGATCTTCAGAGCTTCTACCGATCCTAAGGTCTTTTTCCTCCATTACCACAGATAAAGTGTGTTGATTCGGGTGCATATGTATTTTGATTTGTAATGTTCATGTTGGGTAATAATTAAGGTGTTCCTCACTCCGGTTTGTGTTTGGTTATTCCTAGTTTTTTTTTTTTTTGTGGGGACTTTTCATCAACTTGTGTAATTTGTCACATGTGACATAAACCATTGAAATGTTCTAAATATGATAACTCTTTCAAAAGAAAAGCTGAACGGAAATGTCATGATATTACTCACACAGCATTTGGAGGCAGCCACACGGAAGGTTTCTCATTTGGGTGTTTGATCTCTCTCCTATCATTTTTATGGAGTTCCTTTCCTGATTCTATTTTTTTTTTCTAATTTGTAATTTTACCATACAAAGTAGAGAAACATCCAAGAATAATTAAAAAATTAGAAAAATAATAATAAAGAAAAAGATGCATAGGCTAAGTCCATATTTAGGAAAGTGCAGTAAGCTAACGAGGAAGCTGGAAACTCAAGAAGAAAATGGAAACACTGTAAAGCAGAGCAGGCAATGCAAATATATTCATCTATCACTCCAAAACCTCAAAAACCATTACATTTCAGGAAACCTGATTAGCAAGTACCGGTTTACCAGAAAGAAACAATTCCCCAAAATATAACTATTGTTTCCCTCTTGAAGGCATTTAGGGGGGAATTTAAGGGAAAAAGTTGCTCCCACAGCCAAAACTTTACTTTTAACTGTGGGAACTGCTTTCTACATAATTGCTTCTATTTGAGAAATATAATTTAAGAATATTGGAGGGGGGGGGGTTAATTTTAGAGGAAATTTAACCAGAACAGTAGCTCTTTTTTGCTTTCAAATCCTGTGACGACTCCAAAAATTGAGATAAATCTAAACTTTCTACAGGACTAGACAGTACTTGGTCCATTTCACCCTCTCCTCTCATCTGGATTGAGCTTCTTTGAACATAAAATGTACCCTCGACAGAACAGCTGCATGAGGATACCCAACAATATTTGTTAGATACAGTTTCAGAAGCTGTAAAGGAGCCAGATAATGAGTCGCTAGGAAATTTAAGGGTCCTAAGGGGCCCCTTTACTAAGCTGCAGTAAAAAGGGGCCCGCGCTAGCGTCAGCACGTATTTTTGATGCTTGCAGAGTCCCCCATTTTACCGTTGCCCCAAAACAAAATGGCGGTGCAATACGAATTTAGAGTAAGGGTTCCTGTCACTAACTCAGTAGTAACCCCCGGCGGAAATATTTTTCCAATATTTCCGCTAGCGCTGGAAATGCTGCGTGTTCGGGTTGAAACTGCCACCGGTGGTAATTCCAGATTGCCGCACGGCAACCCTTTAGTTAAAAGGACCCCTGAGATTTTATTTTCCAGAGCTTCTAGGTGTGAATGAATCAGCCAACTGTCCTTGACAGCAGAAGCTGCAGTGGATTGCTTGCAAGGTAAAAACAGTTTGTTCAGTCTTTCGAAATGCTGTTTCAACTTTTATAAGTCTCTGATCCATCTCTTTCGTTTTAACCAAACATTCTTGAGAGAATTTACACAATGAAGGAGTAGTTCCTTGCAGGGGCGTAGGCAGACACCCAATTTTGGGTGGACCTGGGCCAAGATGGGTGGGCAGAACTCCGCCCTGTCCCACGAGTGATTTGGTCTCTCCCTCTCTTGCCTGCATACCATATGGTCTCTTAAACATCCCCCTCCCCCCATACCTTTTAAATAGCAGATTTTCACTGGCAGCAAGCAGCAAATAATACACTGGTCATGTTGGCTCCACAGCCTTCCCTCTGATGCAACTTCCTGTTCCGCATAGGTGGGAATACATCAGAGGGAAGGCTGGTATGCAGGAAGGACAGGAATTTTCAGCTGGTGGGGCTTGGGAATCCCTGCCAGACACTTCATAGGTGTGCTGCTACTGGGTGGGCCTGAGCCCAAAATAGGTGGGCCTGGGCCCACCCAGGCCCACCCTTGGCTACGCCCAGTGCTTTTTTTGTAGAAAAAAAGGTGCCGGTACTCATTATGGGTGGGGTCACCACATATGGCCCCACCCCTATGATAGCCACACCCATATTAACCACACCCCCTATACCAGCCATGGCGCATATAAACAGACATCATTGAAAATATTACAGTACTATAGGAGAAAAAATAACGTGATTTTTTTTCATTATAAATAATCTCTGTAAGCTCTTACAGCTCCAGTATACCCAGTGCAAAATAAGACAGCCAATGTAAATTCTCAAATTGGACATATTACAAACACTAAAATGAAAATAAAATGATTTTTTTCTACCTTTGTTGTCTGGTGACTGTTTTTCTTTCCATATTGGTCCCAGTCTGTGATTCTCCTTTCCTTTGTTTTCGCTTAACTCTTCTGTGCCATTTGTCATTTTTGTCTCCTTTTTCTTTGCTTTCTTCAATATTTTTCAGGCTCTTTCTCTGTCCAGATTTAATTCATTCTTACTATCCATTCTTTAATTTCCTTCATCTACCTGTGGCTTTTCATCTTTTCCTCACCCTTGTTCTCCTCTCTCTCTCCCCATCCTTCCATCTGTTTTTCCCTCTCTCTCTCTCCCCATCCTTCCATCTGTTTTTCCCCCTCTCTCTCCCCATCCTTCCATCTGTTTCCCTCTCTCTTTCCCCAGCCTTCCATCTGTTTTCCCTCTCTCCCCAATCCTTCCATCTGTATTTTTCCCTCTCTCCCCATCCTTCCATCTGTGTTTTTCCCTCTCTCTCCCCATCCTGCCATCTGTTTTCCCCCTCTCTCCCCAATCCTTCCATCTGTTTTTCCCTCTCTCTCCCCATCCTTCCATCTGTTTCCCCTCTCTCTCCCCAATCCTTCCCTCTGTTGTTTTCCCTTTCTCTCTCTCCCCAATCCTTCCCTCTGTTGTTTTCCCTCTTTCTCTCTCTCCCCATCCTTCCATCTGTTTTCCCCTCTCTCCCCAATCCTTCCATCTGTTTTCCCCTCTCCCCAATCCTTCCCTCTGTTGTTTTCCCTCTTTCTCTCTCTCCCCATCCTTCCATCTGTTTTTCCCCTCTCTCCCCAATCCTTCCATCTGTTTTTCCCCTCTCCCCAATCCTTCCATCTGTTTTTCCCCTCTCTCCCCAATCCTTCCATCTGTTTTTCCCTCTCTCCCCAATCCTTCCCTCTGTTGTTTTCCCTCTTTCTCTCTCTCCCCAATCCTTCCCTCTGTTGGTTTCCCTCTTTCTCTCTCTCCCCAATCCTTCCTCTGTTGGTTTCCCTCTTTCTCTCTCTCCCCAATCCTTCCCTCTGTTGGTTTCCCTCTTTCTCTCTCTCTCCCCAATCCTTCCTCTGTTGGTTTCCCTCTTTCTCTCTCTCCCCAATCCTTCCTCTGTTGGTTTCCCTCTTTCTCTCTCTCCCCAATCCTTCCCTCTGTTGGTTTCCCTCTTTCTCTCTCTCTCCCCAATCCTTCCCTCTGTTGGTTTCCCTCTTTCTCTCTCTCCCCAATCCTTCCTCTGTTGGTTTCCCTCTTTCTCTCTCTCCCCAATCCTTCCCTCTGTTGGTTTCCCTCTTTCTTTTTCTCTCCCCAATCCTTCCCTCTGTTGGTTTCCCTCTTTCTCTCTCTCTCCCCAATCCTTCCCTCTGTTGGTTTCCCTCTTTCTCTCTCCCCAATCCTTCCCTCTGTTGGTTTCCCTCTTTCTCTCTCTCCCCAATCCTTCCTCTGTTGGTTTCCCTCTTTCTCTCTCTCTCCCCAATCCTTCCCTCTGTTGGTTTCCCTCTCCCTGCCAAGTTTCCCGCGAATGGCGCGAAGTTGCGACGCACGCGGCACCAGCCCCTATTTCCGGCCGCTGCTGCTTCTCCTGTTGAGCAGCAGCGGCCGCTACACAAAGAAAAAGAAGATTTTAAAAAAAAATTTGAAACCTGGCTGAAACGCGACACCCCGGCACTGTAGACAGCCATTAGGCATTGGCTGTTGCCCCGCAGCAGCTCCTCCTCTTGCCTCTACGTCACTGCCCCTGGAGGAAGACCCCGGAGGAGCGCAGTGACATAGAGGCAAGAGGAGGAGCGGCTGCGGGGCAACAGCCAATGCCTAATGGCTGTCTACAGTGCCGGGGTGCCGCGTTTCAGCCAGGTTTGAAGTTTTTTTTTAATCTTTCTTTGTGTAGCAGCCGCTGCTGCTCAACAGGAGAAGCAGCAGCAGCGGCCGGAAATGGGGGCTGGCACTGCGTCTGTCACGGGGCGGGGGGGGAGCAAAAAAAAAAAAAGGTGCCGGTACGCCGTACCATTGCGTACCAGCACAAAAAAAGCACTGGCTACGCCACTGGTTCCTTGTATCAATTGTTCAATCCTCTTTACAACTTACCAACTATCTTGAAGCTAAACCACTCCTTTCTTAGTAGAGAATGACACGGAGACAAATTTTGTCCCCGTCCCCGCAGGTTCTGTCTCCGTCCCGTCCCCGTGGGCTCTGTTCTCATCTGTAGAAGCCTCGAACACTTATGATTTTATATTTAAATTTTTTTATTAAAGTATAAAAAGGAACAAGATGCTGTGCAACTGTTGTTTATAAATCACCAATAGAAAACAATAAGAAAAACAAGCAACTTGTCTTCTTAGAAGATGTGCTGGTAGCAGGATGTACAGGATCCCCCATGCAAATTTTGCTAGTTGTGGCCAGCATGTTTGCTTGTTTTTCCAAAAAATCAAAATATCGTCATCTGCATCACTCAAATATGAATAACATTCCAGGTCATTAAGAGGCTTCAAAGTAGAAAATGACACAGGGGCAAAGTTTGTCCCTGACCCCAGGGGCTCTGTCCCCATCCTCGTCCCTTCCCCATGAGGCTTAGTGGCCTGTAGTTTCCAGCATCTTCTCTGTCACCACTTTTGTGAAGAGGGATCACAGTCGTTCTCCAGTCCCACAGAACCTCCCCCGTCTCCAAGGATTTATTAAACAAATCTTTAAAAGGACCCACCAGAACCTCTCTGATCTCCCTCAATTTCCTGAGATGGATCCTGTCCAGACCCATGGCTTTGTCCACCTTTAGATTTTCAAGTTCATAAACACTCGCTTCCAAGAATATAAGTAGTGGATTTTCCCAAGTCCATCTTAATAATGGCTTATGGACATTTTTTTAGGAAGAGATCCAAACCTTTTTTAAACCCTGCTAACTGCTTTTACCACATTCTCTGGCAACAAATTCCAGAGTTTAATTACACGTTGAGTGAAGGTAATCAATAGAAATAAAATGTAGAAAAGAAAATAAGATGATACCTTTTTTATTGGACTAAAGGTATCATCTTATTTTCTTTTCTATGTTTTATTTTATTTCTATTGATTACCTTTAAAAGTGGACTAAAACGGCTACCACATCACTTTACGTTGAGTGAAGAAATATTTTTTCTGATTTGTTTTAAATTTACTACTTTGTAGCTTCATCGCATGCCCCCCTAGTCCTAGTATTTTTTGAAAGAGTAAGCAAGCAATTCACATCTACCCATTCCACTCCATTCATTATTTTATAGACCTCTATCATATCTCCCCTCAGCCATCTTTTCTCCAAGCTGAAGTCCTAGCCGCTTTAGCCTTTCTTCATAGGGAAGTCGTCCCATCCCCTTTATCATTTTTGTCGTCCTTCTCTGTACCTTTTCTAAATCCACCATATCTTTTTTTATAGCAATTTAAATTTACAAGTGATAAAATAACTTGCCAGAAATACAGAGAAAGTAATACACAAGAATTATTTCAATCAGGTAATTCTATATTCTTCCTTAGACCACTAAATAGGGAGAGTGAAACAAGACAAGGAGATCAATTAAACAACACTAAACAAAGAAAAAACGTGGTATTAACATGATTATCCCCAGTTATTAGTCGTCTAAATCATCATTCCACATTGATCATCTGGTTGGCTCCTTCAAAGCCAAAATGGTGTATAGTCAATTCATTTAGTTGAAAATGTACTTATTGTCCAATGTTAGCAGAAATAATACATCTGATTCCATTCATTCTCTTTTAAAACCAGAAATTGTTTAACAATGCAAACACTTACATCTCAATTCAAATCCCACTGATTAAGGCAATCCCAGTTTTCATAGGCTTCACTCCTTTTGAATTAATATTACTAAGTGATAATTTATATTACTAAGAGGAATAATTTAAAGAGGAAAAAAAAACTTTACAAAATTTTTGAGGAAATCTTTAGGAGTCATACCCGGAACTCTGGGAAAGAACAATAATCTCAATATTTATTTATTTATTAATCATCTGTAATAATAATATTAATTATAATATTATAATATTCATTTTATTCTAAATTTCTGGTCTATTATCATTTTCTAAATCTTAACCGCTTCCTACTCCTATAAAGCTTCATTTGTTTTATTGATTTTCATTCTCAAAGGATTCGGTTAAGTTATCCATGTAACTCACTAGTAAGATTATATCTGGAACAAAGTTATTTACTACCACTGTTGTCCCGAAGCGCCTTCCAGATGATATTCAATGTAACCTCCACGGGAGCCAAAAACTCCAAGCTGATTCCTCTTATGGGTTTAGGAGCGATACCTCTGACTCGGGTTCTGCTGTAAACGTCCTCCGTTTCAGCATACACTCCTAACTCACTCCTCCACTCCTTTGGACATGGTAGTTAAATGATTCGGGAATGATAAAGTTGTTTCCAGGTCCAAGAGCGTCGACGTTCCTTCGCCGGCGCTAATCAAAGGACTTGCCAACCCAATCATCTGTGGACTGCTCATTGCGCAGCGGTCCCACACTTGCTGCATAGAGAACAAAACACTGGCCATCGGCGGCTGATCTCCGATTGTCCCCTTCCTCTCAGTTAAGGTAACTGCAATTGCAAAGAGGAAATTCAGGTAATCAAAGCAGAACTTCAGAGGACAGCTGGTACGTTGAGCGTACGAACTTCAGGTCACCATCTCTCCACTCTCCCCAGTTTGGGACACTATTTGCCTGGTTTCTCCTCAGAGGCCTGTCTGATATGGGTAACCCTTCAGCATAGCCCTCTGAGTCATTGAAACACAGAAGTCCCTCCACCACTACAAGGTGGTGTCCCTTCGGAGGGGCCGCCATATCTTTTAATTTAAATATTTTATTTTTACACCGCCATATCCTTTTTTTAGATGCAATTCGAGGTGCGTTCACACAATGGAGCGATACAAAGGCACTCTAACATCCTCATTTTTGTTTTACATTCCTTTCCTAATAATACCTAACATTCTATTTGCTTTCTTAGCTGCCGCAGCACACTGAGCAAAAGTTTCAACGTATCATCAACGACAACACCTAGATCCCTTTCTTGGTCAATGACTCCTAATATGGAACCTTGCATGACATAGCTATAATTCGGGTTCCTCTTTCCCACATGCATCACTTTGCACTTGCTCACATTAAACATCATCTGCCATTTAGACACCCAGTCTCCCAGTCTCGTAAGGTCCTGTTGTAATTTTTCACAATCCTCTTGCCATTTAACAACTTTGAATAACTTTGTGTTATCAGCAAATTTAATTACCTCACTTGTTATTCCCATATCTAGATCATTTATAATTATGTTAAAAATCAGCAGTCCCAGCACAGACCCCTGTGGAACCCCACTATCTACCCTTCTCCATTGAGAATACTGACTATTTAAGCCTACTCTCTGCTTTTTACATTTTAACCAGTTTTATTTTAACATTTTTATTA
This sequence comes from Microcaecilia unicolor, assembly GCF_901765095.1. Classification (NCBI taxonomy): domain Eukaryota; kingdom Metazoa; phylum Chordata; class Amphibia; order Gymnophiona; family Siphonopidae; genus Microcaecilia; species Microcaecilia unicolor. Next base: position 222,609,306 of record NC_044033.1, on the reverse strand, counting down.
AAGTTTCATAAACAGCCGCACAGGATGAAAACCATATGACTGTCAAGCACAAAGTCAGCATCTCTATATTACAAATCCAAATGAACCCCCTGAATTCCCCCCATCACCCCTCTCCTCCTATCCCTTAGTCCAGACTACTTCTTAACTATTGTTCAGCACTCCCTTAAGCATTCGGAATACGGCTAAGGGCCACTGGGGTCAAGGACTCCCAAAATGGGGTTCAGGCACACAAAAAGCTGTCTCCTGCCAGAAAAGCAAGGTCCGAGATACCTCTATGCTTCAATGCACTGAGCTGTATCATCAATGACCACCAAAGATAAATTTTGGGCATCTCCGGATGGAGCTACAAATTAAGAATAATCTTTTTGGCAATCAGTACTGTGCACCTCGAGTCGTTTGAATACAGCCGAGCAGCACCGGGAAATCCAAGCATTTCCCATAGTTTTAAACTGAAACTTTCTCTAGAAGTAGAAACTTAACAGCCAAAGAACTTTAAAAGGATAGTAGGAAGGCTCAAATCTTGTTCTAAAAGACAGTTATTTTCTGTTCTTTGGCTGCTGATCTGAATTAGGTGTTATTTAAGGTGTAAGGAAGTACAATATTTGCAAAGGTTACTGAGTTAGCTTGAAAGGGTCTGTTTGAAGCAGTCTCCTTAGATTCAAAACTATATAAAGAGGAAAAGTCCCACTTAACTTTCTTTCTGAGAAGTTCTGAGAGAAGAGGACATTTCTCTGGTAAGTGACATTATTTTGCTTTGTGCTTTGGAACTTAAAGATTGGTATTTAAAGAAGGAATTGTAGGTTAGTGATAGGCAGAATAAAAATATAAAAAAGCAAACTTTATCAGCTAATCTCCATACTCTTTTCCTCCTAGTTTTAAAACTTGAACTTTGTACCACAGCATTAACAAATAGCCTCTAGCACACATACACATTTCACAATAAAACCTTAATGGAGCAAACCCACTAATACATGTTATATCCTAACTGTTCAAAATGCCCAGTAACCTCAGCAGGATATTTGTTCAAAAAGTTCCTCTGATGCTAGTACTGCCCCTCCCCTTCCTAAGTGCCGGCTATTATTTAAAACTTTTTACCTCCTGGTCCTCCGGTAACAGTGAAGTCAAGCAGCCATGGCACGGCGCTTCACACTGCCTTTGCTTCTGTTTCGGCTCTGCCTCTGGTCCCGCCCTTCTGCAAACAGGAAATGAGGGCGGGACCAGAGGCAGAGCTGAAACAGAAGCGAAGGCAGCGTGAAGCGCCGTGCCATGGCTGCTCGACTTAACTGTTCCCGGAGGACCAGGAGGTAAAAAGTTTTAAATAACAGCCGGCACTTACGAAGGGGAGGGGCAGCCGCACACGTCCTGCTTCCACTCGGAGGGCACAGAGAGAGAGCGAGGGAGGTGCGGGGTGGTGGAACCTGGAGGAGAGGGGGGCTTGGAACTCGGATGGGAGTGGAAGGAGGGAGGTAGGGGGGCATGGAACTCGGAGGGGAGGGGGCTGGAACTTGGGGGGGGGGCAATTGTGTACTGACCTCCGCCAGCTGGTGCTGGCTTCCCTTCCCAGGTCATCGTTGCACTCCGAGGGGACAGAGAGAGAGGGAGGGAGGTGCGGGGCGGTGAAACTCAGAGGAGAGGGGGGCGTGGAAGGAGGAAGGGAGGGAAGGAGGGAGGGAGGGAGATAGGGGGGGCATGGAACTCGGAGGAGAGAGGGCTGGAAGTGGGGGGGCTATTCTGTACTGACATCCGGTGGCTGGTGCTGGCTTCCCTTCCCTCTCATTCCCATTGGTCCGCCCTGTGATGTCATCCCCAGGGCGGACCAATGGGAAGTGTGTTACAAACCCAGGCATTCAGATGGAGGTGCAAATTATTATATAAGTTAAATGTGATCAATAAAACATTTACCAGCTGTCTTTATCCACTAACCCTTCAAACACCTAAAACTTCAACATAGGCATTTTCTTTCTACAGTAGTATGATCGTTGTCTCACAGAGCATGATATGTAAAGTAGACCTCAAAGGAAATAGGAGACAGTGAGAGCAGGAAACAACAGGTACTTGTGGGAAGCAAGTCAGAAGGGAAATTTTGCACAAAGCACCAATCCCATCTGGGACACACTTTCCCTGCACATATCATCTCTCTCTTGCATCAAGAAAGAGGGAGCCCCAGCTATCTTGCTACTTTCCCATATTGGAGGGAGCCAGATAGCTTTCTAAGGCCATAAATTTCTGGAGAGCGACTACAGGCTTGCATCATGTAGAGTGCCACTGATCACCCCCTCCCCCCCCCCCCCCCCCCCCCCCCCAGGATATCCATTAGAAATGTTCCCTAATCTGCATGGTCTCCAGGGCCGGTCAAACCCGGTAAGCAGGGTAAGCACTGCAGGAGGGCGCCTGCCTTCAAGGGCGTCACTTTGCAAGCAATCAAGCTTTGCTGAGTATCTAATCTCTTCTGCTCATCTCAGTCTGGCTCCAAAGCTGTCAGCTCTCTGTCCCGTCCCCTCCCTCCTCCCAAGCAGAGAAATATCCTCCTTGTGTTTGTCAGAGGACATCACTGCTCCAACTGAATCTGGCTCTGAAATAACTTGTGGGAGCTCAACTAACCTCTGCCCAGAGAGGGCTCAGACAGAGACAGCATAGCAGAGCCTGGACCCTTGTTTTGTCAGAGACTGCTGTTTAGTGCTGCACCTGACCCACCCTTTTCCACCCCCACCTCCTCCCCCACCCCCACCCCCAACACAGCAACTCACAGGACAGGAGGGCTAGATGCCTGCTTTCAATTCCTATCAAAAATACAGAAGAAACCTGTCTTCGCAAAAGACAACAATAGTCACAAACAGCGAAGATGACGCAAAAAATGGAGAAAAGGAAAAAAGGAAAAAACAAAAAGAAAAAAGGGTGATATGACTCAATAAACTTATTCAGTTTTATTTTTATTTTGCTTGTGTCGTCCTTTTTTTGATTTTCATAATTTTCTTTTTTTCCCACTGTTTTTTTGTTTACCCCTTTTTTTCTTTTTGTTTTTTCCTTTTTTCCTTTTCTCCGTTTTTTGCGTCATCTTCGCTGTTTGTGACTATTGCTTTCAATTCCTAACCATCACCTATCTCTCATTCCCACTTCAGTAACTCCTGTTAATCTGTCCAACTCAGATTATAGAATATGTTAGTTTATGCTGATTAAGTCTGTCCTAGCTAGATCCTAAGCTGTGCTCGATGGGAAGGCTATTGTGCTGCATGCAGAGTCTGACTTCTTAGGATTTCAGGTTAATTTTTTGAAGAATTTGAAGAGGGGCTATCTCTGTTCTACATGTGTGACTGCAAGGCCAAGTGTCTGAACAGGGATCTGTTTGTTAGATTCTGAAATTTTGATAACACATTGTTTTTCAGAGTTGGCAAGACTGTCTGTTCTCCTAATTCCTGGTCTGTGTGCTAAGTTATTTTTCTTCTATACTGGTGTAATATTTTCAATGATGCCATGGCTGGCAAAAGGGGTGTGTCTACTGCAGGGGCAGAGCCATAGTGATCCCACCTCTGGATGGGTAGGGGCGCTGACTAATAGACTGCAGGAGGGCGCTAGAAACCTTAGGGCCAGCCCTGATGGCCTCCATCGGTCAGCAGAATCTGAGGCACCAGAGGGTCTGTTCAGCCTCTGTCCAGGCTGACAAGGAGTGAGTGCAAAGCCCTGCTGGATCTGTAAACAGCACTGGTCAGACTCCCTGCCGCAGGCTGCTTCCTTTTGCATCTGCTGCTTACCCTCCCATTCAGGGCTGTGAAATCAGGCAAGCAAAGGGGAGACACTCCCGTGCACTTAAGAGGTCCACAGCACACACAAAACTCATCGTGGGGGAATGAATCAGGGAATTCATTGCTGACTTTTCTCTCTATCCCAGTGTGACTCTCTCTCTCTCTTCTTACCTCTCACTTTCTCTCTCCTCCCTTTCTTCCTTCCTGGGGTTTCTCTGAGTGTGAAGCTGCAGAGGGAGGTGGGACACATCAAGCTCCCTCCAGCCACTCCAAATCTTAACTTCTGCTGGGTCCTTCCCATGCGGCAACAGAAGTTGCAACACAGGGAAGGACCTGGGACTGGCAGGAGAGAGCCTGTTGCAATCGCTTCTGGGGGGGCTGGGTGAATGCTGATGCCCGGACGCCAGAAGAGGACGTCCGGGCTCAGTCCAGGGGTTTTAAACCCCTTTCTCTTTCCCCATCCTTCCCAGCGGGGTGCCTCTGAGGGGCGGGTATGAGCCCGCCTCTCCCTGCTCGCACCCCACTTGGGTTAGTGCGCATCCCCGTTAGGGCACAGCGCCATGTTAATGGCGGCTCCGTGCACCCATTGGGGCACTGCGCCTTGCTTTAACATAGGCAGCCGAGACCCCTCGGGCCTACTGGTATTCGAGATATTTGAAGAATAACAGACACATGCCATTTTCTTAACATGGCACAACTTGGCCGCAGCTTTATTTAAATTACAAACATCCTAAACCTGGGCATACCCAAGCCAATCAACCTTCCGGCTTAGCGGCCAAACCCAGTCCGCCGTCACAGCAAGACTGACCAATCGTATACAGAGCTCCCCGCTGTACAGCAAGGGCGCTCAACCGTAAGCTCAGCTATCCCAGCTGCCTAGCTTACACCATCAGGCTTGGGTACCCCGCCACCAGCCCGGGGTAGCAAGGCTTGCCTCGGGCCCCCCCCCCCCCCCCCCATCAGCTGCGGCCTGTTGTGCCAAATTATAGGTTCTAGCACGTTCTGAAACAGTTTTTAAAATGGGTCACTTCCCCTTGTGGATAGGTAGGTCCATCCTTTCGAAAGCACTCTTCTGCTCCGTCGTGCTTCACCTGCCATCTGTCCACGGCCACAGCCCGTGTGGCGATTTGTCGATTAACTTTCTTTCTGAGCCTACCGGCGCTGGAGTACTGAGCCTCGCTGAGCCCCTTCCCTCCCTCCAGTTAGCCTCTTTGTGACATGAGTGTATAACATCGACCCCTGCAATATAAAATAGAGGTTGGTAGTTAGTCGCGTCCTGCCATATGGCATATAGGTTGGTAGACAAGTGAAGCGGAGGCCTGGCAGCCGGGAAACTCGTCTGTAACGGGGTCTGGTGTACCCCTGCTTGCTTCTCCGAGATCAACCAGTAGAAAAATTGGAAAGAATTTGGAGAGTCGGTCACCTGCCCTGCAGCAGCCATGGGAGAGAGGCAAGCAGTCCCTTCATCTCTGGCTCAACAACTCCCCATGGCAGCCATCCGGCCAGGCCCAGACTCTCAGGGGGGACAGATGAGAGGATAACAGAATAAAGAACAGAGACGGAGAGGCGGCAACTGGAAAGAATTGCTTTCTTTATGGTTTATTGCCTGCTTCTATCCCCGGGCATGGCCTCTCGCCTCAGGGTTCCCTGACCGGTCTTGTCACAGACTTTAGCCTCTGTCCATCATACATCCAGTGCCTCTGTGTGTTGAATCGCTACAGGCAGTGTGTGGCATATCTGCGTCACAGGCCGGTGCAGACCGGACAAAGCTCTGGGTGGGGCTCTCCTCCGCGACGTCTGTTTGTGCTGCCACTTCCATTCTGCGGGAGTAAGGGGAGGGTAACAGTGCACAAGGAATCTAAATAGACTTAAGAGATAGCCAGTTAGTATCTTATCATATCTGAAAACAATTTAAAAGCCCACATATAAACAGAACCCCATTTTTTTGAGACACCTTATATATGGTTGTAGTGCGCAGACTTATTGTGCGGTTATTATTACTTTTTTTTTTAAGCTGACAATGCCAGTGTGATAAGGTGGGATACGATTCTACCCATAGTTCAATAGAATAATTCCATAATCCCATCAAATAAGGATGTTCGTCCCTTATTCTTGGCTAGCTGCCTCTTTATTTTATTTTTTTTTTATTATTATTTTATTTATAACTTTTACAATTATAGTCAAGCAAAGCTTGTTTTGAAAAGCAATACATTTCACATATAGTTTAGTCAGGAATACAATTTATTAAAGCAACGGTTTTGAAATTTCTCGCTCAAGTCCACATATTTGGAGCAAGATATTAAGAAATGGAATATATATTAGGCAAAAATTTCAAGATTAAAGCAAACAAAAAGCTAACAGTTAACATTACTCAGTGTTAAATTTCTCAATTAAAGGGAGAATAACATTTTAAGCACCCCTATTTTGCCTCGATGCTAGAAACACTGTTAACTGAGCTGGGTCAAAGAAAACGTATTTATTCGATTGGTATCTCACTATGCATTTACACGGATATCTCAAGTAAAATGTAGCACCCAGCTGTGAGACCCCTGGTTTCATTAGAAGAAATTGTTTTCGACGCTTTTGCATTTCTCTAGAGATATCAGGGAATAATTGTATCTTTTGACCAAGAAACAATTTGTCTTTGTTTTTAAAGTACATAGTCATGAACCAGGACTTATCCGGTGTTAATGCAACTGTTGAAATTAGGGTAGTTGAGGTAACAGGTTCAAGATCTGTATTTTCAAGTAAATCTGTGACATTCAAAACTTGTTCTTCTTGTTCTGGTTTCTTCTGATCCACCTGCTCTCTTAATGGTAGGTAATAAACCTGGGTGAAAGGAGGAATAATTTCTTCCTTAACACCAAAGATCTCAATTAAGTACTTTTTTAACATTTCCCTAGGAGATTTAGTAAGTTGCTTTGGAAAATTTAGGAAGCAAAGATTATTACTTCTAACAGAGTTCTCAAGAAATTCAGTTTTTCTTCTTAAAGAAGTCAAATCGTTTACCATAATCTCCTGTTGGGTCTGCATTTCTTTCATTTCCAAATCCTTTTTAAGTTCTAGTTGCTCCAGTTTTTCGATTTTTAAATCCAAAGATTTTATATTTTGTACTTGTGTTATCATTTCTTGATTTAATTTCTGAATTTGAGGTGATAGAGATTTCCCTAGGTCCACTATTAGAGTCCATAAGGAATCTAGGGTAACTTCAGCTGGTTTTTTTGTTTCAAAAGAAAAATGCAAAGGTGGTACCTCTTTCTTAATCGTTGTCCCCTGGCTCGTGATAGCAGCGTCTCCCACCTTTGTTGTATCTGGTGTTGTCGTTCCCATCAAGACTTCCAGATTACCAGCAGGCCAGTGGCATTCCTAGGGGGGCTGACACCCGGGGCGGATCGCCAATGCGCCCCGCCCCCTGAGTGCAGCGCCCCCTCGGAACCCCCACCGGCGAAAACGCCCCCGATCCCCCGGCAAAAGAACCCCCCCAGGTGCACGCCACTGGGGGGGGGTGCCACGCGCCTGCCGGCTCTTCGTTTTCATGCTCCCTCTGCCCCGGAACAGGAAGTAACCTGGAGGGCAATTCGGGCTGCATCTGGACTCTGGAGGTATCTGAGGATTGAGAAAAAATCTGAATAACGACATAATACTGGATTATGACTTTGCAAATGCAGTATTACTTTTCTGTGTAAATATGAACTGTACACAATGTGAATCTCCTCTGCACACTCACAACCACTGCATGTATGTTCATGTATTGAAGATGAGAGGAAGAAAACCTCTCATCTGTGTCTCTACTCGGTTACTTTTAACCGGAAAAGTACTGTTAGCTCACAGTTAAAAAGTAATCATAGGCAAAAAACCTCTCATTGAGCTCTTCCAACAATGTGGTACAATAATCAAAATCAAAACCCACTTATCTTTATTTATCTGCATTCTATCTGTGCTCCGCTGCTCCGTGAATATTCTCAAAGAGTGAGGTCCCAACGGACCCGTTTCGCTGATGCTTTTTCAAGGGTCCTCACCGTCTGACCTGGAACAGTAAAAAACACAATGAGCACTCAAAGCCTGGAACACAGTTGTTCGGTGCATAAACACAAAAAGTCTTCCTGTACCCTGGGAGCTGCAAATTCAAAATCCTGCAAAGCCAGCTAGCTGGAAAAATGGTGCCTCTGCTATTTAAAGCTCCACCAATCTAGAAGGTGCGGGTCACTACATCATGACATCATCTGACGCCAAACGCCCGCAGGTTTCAAAAACAAAATCAAAACAAAATCAGAATCGGAGTCAAAATCAAAAACAAACTCAAAAATGAAAATGACAATCCAAATGTGGAAACCTCAAACCAAGGCTGGCAGTCCTGTCCCTAACACCCGATCATGAAACTGCTCATAAAATCTAGTTTTCTCAAAACGCTGCAGTCTTCTGTCAAAAAACAGTGGTCTCTGTCAAAAAACTACGGTTTCAGTCAAAGACTGAATCACATGAAAAAAGCAGTCCAATGAATCCTAGAATTCAATCCTTTGGGTTCCAAGGTGTCCAATCGTGGGATAAACATAAAGGAATCCTGTGCAGAAGGAAGGGATCCTCAGGAGCTTAGCCTAGAATGGGTGCCGGGGCTGGTGGTTGGGCGGCGGGGATAGTGCTGGGCAGACTTATACGGTCTGTGCCAGAGCCGGTGGTGGGAGGCAGGGATAGTGCTGGGCAGACTTATATGGTCTGTGCCAGAGCTGGTGGTGGGAGGCGGGACTGGTAGTTGGGAGGCGGGGATAGTGCTGGGCAGACTTATAGGGTCTGTGCCAGAGCTGGTGGTTGGGAGGCGGGGATAGGGCTGGCCAGACTTATATGGTCTGTGCACTGAAGAGGGCAGTACAAATAAAAAGGTAGCACATATGAATTTATCTTCTTGGGCAGACTGGATGGTCCGTGCAGGTCTTTTTCTGCCGTCATCTACTATGTTTACTATGTTTACTATGTAATCTGTGAATCCAGCGTTGCTCGCATTATAATAAAGCCTTGGTCTGAGGTTTCCGCATTTGGATTGTCATTTTCATTTTTGATTTTGTTTTTGACTCCGATTCTGATTTTGTTTTGATTTTGTTTTTGAAACCTGCGGGCGTTTGGTGTCGGATGATGACATGACGTAGTGACCCGCACCTTCTAGATTGGTGGAGCTTAAAATAGCAGAGGCACCATTTTGCCAGCTCTTCGCAGGATTTTGAATTTGCAGCTCCTGGGGTACAGGAAGACTTTTGTGTTTATGCACCGAACGTCTGTGTTCCAGGTTTTGAGTGCTCATTGTGTTTTTTACTGTTCCAAGTCAGACGGTGAGGACCCTTGAAAAAGCATCAGCAAAATGGGTCCATTGGGACCTCACTGTTTGAGAATATTCACGGAGCAGCGGAGCACAGATAGAATGCAGATAAATAAAGATAAGTGGGTTTTGATTTTGATTATTGTACCACATTGTTAGAAGAGCTCAATGAGAGGGTTTTTGCCTATGATTACTTTTTAACTGTGAGCTAACAGTACTTTTCCGGTTAAAAGTAACCGAGTAGAGACACAGATGAGAGGTTTTTTTCCTCTCATCTTCAATACATGAGCATACATGCAGTGGTTGTGAGTGTGCAAAGAAGATTCACATTGTGTATAGTTCCAGAACAAAGGTATTGTGAATCGGATCTAATTTTGAAGCACATAACTGTCTAAATGTGAGACAGTTTTCCTATTTAGTATTTGAGCTCTTTACCAAGCTATTTGGTAGAATATAGCGGTCAGTATGTGCTCTATTTTGATTGGAAATATAAATAATATGAAATACGTTTGACCTGAACTCAGTCATTCAGGCTGATTGGGAAATTATCCCTCTCTTCTTAAGACTCTGCTTTGAGAAAAGGACTTTTAGTTGATGTCTTGTTGCCTTCTTTTCTTCCTCTAACACTGAACATTTACCTAATGGATCTGCTCACCATTGTTTGCTTACTCTTTAATCATTTAGCTTAGCTATCACCTTTACCCAGAGTGACTTTCATTCAGGTACAATAGGTGTTTGTTGTTTAAACGTGTTGCCTCATGAAATGGATATATTTTGGCCATTTAAGGCTTCATGTAACCCAAATTTATCTTGATATCTGAAGGATGCAGCAAGGTTGTTTCAGGAACAGGGTCTAATGTTACACAAATGGCAATACCAATCAGCTACTTTCCAGATAACTTATCCATTGGAATTATACTACTACTACTTAACACTTCTAAAGCGCTACTAGAAATAGCAAGTCTATATTATTAACTTATCTATATAAAGTTAGGCCAGTGTATTCAGCAAGCTAAATTACGTAGCGATATGACCACATTACACCATTTTTGCAAAACCTTCACTGGCTACCAGTCCAACACAAGGCCAAATTTAAAACTCTGATCTTCAAGGCCCTTAAAAGAAATAGCATGGAGCACTTGCAGAACAGAATCTTCCTCTACACTCCTCCAGGGTCACTAAGGTCCTCCCAAGGGGTATCCCTAACCACACCCTCTCCAAAGGGGATCATATGATGTGACACATGCAAGTGAGCCTTCTCCAGAGTAGTTCTCACTCTGGGATGTATTCCCTGAACGGCTTTGCTTCAAGGAGAAGGTGAAAAGTTGGTGTTTCAACCAGACCTTTAATGGAAGAAGCAACTAACTTGCTAGTCACTGTTTCCCCATTCCAATCCTTGCTATAATAATATTCAAGCACTTTCTGACCTCATTTGTCACTTTCTATAAATTGGTATCTTATTTTCCTACTCCTGTTACTCTATCTTATCTATCTATATGTTCCATATTTGCTGACACCCTATCCTATTAAAACATTTTATTGCATATTTTGTTGACATTGTAATGTAGCTTAATATATTATACTTTATATTGTTGTTTGAATATTTTTACTACTGTAATTTTCTTTTGTCCATGTTTGGCTTATCTTACTGTACACTACCTTGAGTGAATGCCCTCCAAAAGGTGGTAAAAAAATCATAATAAGTATAAATGTTACTATTGAATATAGCATGAACATATGCAGATAAATTAGCACATATTTAAGCAGTCATGGAGGGGCATAATCGAATGGGGTGCCCAAGTTTTCCTGAGGGCTTCCTCGCAGGACATCCCCGTGAAGGGATGGGGAAACCCATATTATCGAAATAAGATGGGCGGCCATCTTTTGTTTCGATAATATAGTCAGGGATGCCCAAATCTCAACATTTAGGTCAACCTTAGAGATGGTCATCCTTAGAGATGGTCATCCGTGATTTTCAGCGATAATGGAAACCGAGGACACCCATCTCAGAAATGACCAAATCCAAGCCATTTGGTCGTGGGAGGAGCCAGCATTCGTAGTGCACTGGCCCCCCTCACATGCCAGGACACCAACCAGGTACCGTACCCTAGGGTGCACTGCAATGGACTTCAGAAAAAGCTCCCAGGTGCATAGCTCCCTTAACTTGTGTGCTGAGCCCCACAACCCCCCCCCCCCCAAAACCCACTCCCCACAACTGTACACCACTACCATAGCTCTTAGGGATGAAGGGGGGGGCACCTTGATGTGAGTACAGTGGGTTTATGGTGGGTTTTGGAGGGCTCACATTTACCACCACAAGTTTAACAGGTGGGGGGGCCTTGGTCCGCCTGCCTGAAGTGCACTGCAGTACCCACTAAAACTGCTCCAGGGACCTACATACTGCTGTCATGGAGCTGGGAATGATATTTGAGGCTGAAAAAATATTTTAAATTATTATTTTTTGGGTGGGAGTGGGTTAGTGACCACTGGGGGAGTAGGGGGAGGTCATCCCCGATTCCCTCCGGTGGTCATCTGGTCATTTAGGGCACATTTTTGTGGCTTGGTCGGAAAAAAAAGGACCAATTAAAGTCAGCCAAGTGTTCGTCAGGGACACCCTTCTTTTTTCCATTATCGGCCAAGGACGCCCATGTGTTAAGCACGCCCCAGTCCTGCCTTTGCTATGCTTCCAACCCCCCCCCCCCCCCCCCCCCCCGTGAACTTTGGTCATCCCTGCGACAGAAAGCAGTTGAGGACGCCTAAAATCAGCTTTTGATTATGCCAATTTGTGCAACCCTGGGAGAAGGATGCCTATCTCCTAATTTGTGTCGAAAGATGGGTGCCCTTCTCTTTCGAAAATAAGCCTGATAGTAACATAGAGGGGCATAATCGAATGTTGCTGGCCAAATAGATCGCCGGTGATCTATTTTGGCAGCGGCGCTACAGCTGGCCGGAACCGTATTATCGAAAAAGATGGCCGGCCATCTTTTTTTTCGATAATACGGTTTAGCCCGACCAAATGCCAGAGTTTGCCGGGGTTGAGATTGCCGGTTTTGTTTTTCAGCGATAATGGAAAAAAATGCAGGCGATCTCCAACCCAGCGACAGCCAAGGTATTTGGTCATGGGAGGAGTCAGCATTTGTAGTGCACTGGTCCCCCTCACATGCCAGGACACCAACTGGGCACCCTAGGGGTCAGTGCGGTGGACTTCAGAAAAAGCTCCCACATGCATAGCTCCCTTGCTTTGGGTGCTGAGCCCCCCAACCCCCCCCCCAAAAAAAAAAAACCCACTACCCACGCATGTACAACACTACCATAGCTCTTAGGGGTGAAGGGGGCAACTACATGTGGGTTCAGTGGGTTTTGGAGGGCTCTCATTACCAGCACAAGTGTTACAGGTAGGGGGGGATGGGTCTGGGTCCGCCTGCCTTAAGTGCACTGCGGTACCCACTAAACTTGCTCCAGGGACCTGCATACACAAGGCCTCTAGGACTTGTTGCTGCTGTATAACCTTGGCACACCAGTTGACACCTGAAGTCTAATCTCTTTGAAAAAGTCCTTTATTTGAATAAGCACGTTTACTCACAGTTAACTGCAGATCAGAGGTTGTGCCCCACTGGTAAAGAGTCTCCCTGGTACTGAGATTAGCAGTAGGTCAGAGCTGGCAGAATGGTGTACAATGCCCTCTTTCAGCTATATTCAAGGTAATAACTACGTTCTCTAACGTGGGTAACACATGAAAGGGATCTAAAAGTGGCTGACAAAAATGGCCATTTTCTATTTTGTGTTTGCACTGATAAGAAGAGGAAATTTGTCTTTCTGTCTTATTTTTTCTCCTGAGGAAGCAGCGAAACAGTGGGAGTTCTATTTCTGTCGAGAAATAAGAGAGATTGGGAGTGACAGTGATATGATATGATAAGATGACAACCAAGGATTGATTCAAGAAAGAATATATAGTTCCTGCGTTTACTACTACTACTACTACTACTACTTAACATTTCTAGAGCGCTACTAGGGTTACGCAGTGCTGTACAATTTAACAAAGAGAGACAGTCCCTGCTCAAAGAGCTTACAATCTAATAGACAAGTGAACGGTCGGTCCGATTGGGGCAGTCTGGATTCACTGAACGGTAAGGGTTAGGTGCCGAACGCAGCATTGAAGAGGTGGGCTTTAAGCAAAGACTTGAAGACGGGCAGGGAGGGGGCTTGGCGTAAGGGCTCAGGAAGGTTGTTCCAAGCATAGGGTGAGGCGAGGCAGAATGAGCGGAGCCTGGAGTTGGCGGTGGTGGAGAAGGGTACTGAGAGGAGGGATTTATCCTGTGAACGGAGGTTACGGGCGGGAGCATAAGGGGAGATGAGGGTAGAAAGATAGTGAGGGGCAGCAGACTGAGTGCATTTGTAGGTAAGAAGGAGAAGCTTGAATTGAATGCGGTATCTGATCGGAAGCCAGTGAAGTGACCTGAGGAGAGGGGTGATATGAGTATATCGGTTCTGGCGGAATATGAGACGTGCAGCAGAGTTCTGAACAGATTGAAGGGGGATAGATTGGCTAAGTGGGAGGCCGGTGAGGAGTAAGTTGCAGTAGTCCAGGCGAGAGGTAATGAGAGCGTGGACGAGAGTTCGGGCCACAGATGGCGAAGCTAAGTACACGTATATATTTTTCAACCTGGATGCCATTAATGTGATTTGATTTTGAAGTACATTTTTTGTCTTCTTATCTTTATAAACCAATTGCAGAGTTTCATTGGTCATTTAAAGTTTTGAGGATCTGATGAGTAATTGAACTAGTAATCCATAAAATTAGGATTGTTTACCCATGAACCTAGATACTGCAGACTTTTCTCTCATGTGAATATTAATAGGAGAGTTTTTCTCTGTGGTGTCAGATAGGTGGGGTAGCCTATGATGAGAGCTAGTCAGAGGTGTCCTAATAAAAAGGTACCCTGGGCTTAAGAGGCTACTTATTATTAACGATATAGTACAGGTTCAAAGGCTCATTGAAACCTTTAGATTTGAAGCAATTTTATATCATTCAAGTTTCTTATTAAATTTGCTCTATGCAGCTTTGTAATTGTATTCTATAATGATGTGCATCTAACTCCTGAAGCATGTAATTTCAGGGGGGGGGGTGTTTAGGGGAGTTTTGGGGCATTCCTATCAGTTACACATCTAGTTATAGAATAAACCAATTCACATCTAATTTAGGCTTTGGCATCTATACCTTGTTTGAGTGGGCATAAATGCAAGCGCACTTAAGTGCAATTCTATAAAATGTGAATATCCTATATAGAAGAGAGCTCAATGCATAAGTTTTTCCACGTCAATGTTTTGAAACGATTTACTGAATTTATGGCCCTGTTTACTAAGGCGCACTAGCATTTTAAGCACGCACTAAAAATTAGCATGTGCTAATGCTAGAGACACCCATATATTCCTATGGGTGTCTCTAGTGTATAATTATACTACAGCAAGAGGCCCTCACTGGATGCCCACCGGAAGGGTGGAAGGCCAGATTTTAGGACTCAGGCTGTAAAAATACCAGCTAGGTTTAAAAATCTATGACTGGCTGAGCAAGGACTTGCTTTTCCTGCAAGTTAATATGTGTTCTAGCTTAAGACCTATCCACTGGAATAGTGGTGGGCCAAGCTACATAGCTTTAAACAGCTGAAAAGCACTGACTAGGCCTGATAACAAGCTGATGGCCTTATAGCAGAGAGCCTGCAAGAGCAGGACTGCTTGGTGAGTCTTGATGAAACCTGGTACAACTTTCAAATTGAGTGTAACACTTAAGATGAGGGAAATAATGACAAAAATAGGAAAAAGTTTGGTTGTTAAGATGGAGAATGTTTTTAGAAAATGGCTCCCAGTATCATAAGATATAAAGACACAGATCTAGGTCTTAGGGCTGGAAAAGGGGAAGTGAAAGTGTTGAAATTGAAATTATTAAGCAATCTTTGAGAGGAGGAGCAGGTGGGCACCTGACCGGGTATGATTCAGAGAGATTGAGCAAGATTAGAAAAAAAGTCCCTCTCAATAGACTTGTATGGGGACCAGATGGTATATAAGGCCTGGTCACCCAAGCATATTTCGGAACTTTTCCCCAACGCCTCGGAAGCAGCGAAGCTCTGTCCAGTTGAATCCAGAATTTGTCTGATGAATGTATCTGATTAAAGTCTGATTTGGTAAGAATAAAAAGACTATTTCTTTAACTACACTGTTTCTGTCCTTGCTTCAATTTATTCTCTATCTTCTATCTGTTTTGCAAACTAACACACACACACACATAAGTAAGATTTCTCACTGAAACAGTTTTATGGACTTTTCATAGAATTTATGTGGGAACATAAGTGGCCAAAGATTCAATTAGATCCAGAGAGACAGAGAGCTGTGGTTATGGGAATAAGATTTGAACTGCGCCTTCTGATGCCTCCCCAACAGCGATATCCATGGGAAGGGTTCTCATTGGAATTCAGGGAGGCTGTTAGTAAGATATTCCAAGACCAAACCCTCTATACATCGCCGTGTGGAAGGATCCCATGGGGGTCTATAGAGGGGTAGGTTAAACAGTGGTGACTCCCGTACGCTGCTCGTTATTCCCTGTTCCACCCTTTCCTGTCTCTCTCCTTCTTATTTTTGGACACAGAGGGGATATATTCTGTGCATCCAAACCCTCGTTTCTGTCTTTCAATATTCTGTTCTGCTCTTTCTCACCACCTTTTCTTTCTTCTACCCTGTCCATTTTTGATTTGCATGATGCGTGTAAGTGTGTGATTGTTGCGTGATTGGTGCATTACTACGAGACGAGGAGACTCCGATCTCGTGTTTGCTGGCTGTTTATTTCACGTTCAATTCTTAGGATTGGTCTTCATGCGAGCTTCTGGCTCAACGGTCCTTAGAGGTTGTGCGTTTTCTTCTTCCCACCTTACTCTCCGTCTTTTTCCCTCCTCTTTTTTTTATACCTGTTGTCTTGTTCTTTGTATGTATTCTGCTCTTTATTTCTGCCATACAACTGATGTTCTTTCTTCTTCGGATGGGTTTCTGACCCCCTCCCTATTCTTTTCGCTGTCCTCCTTTATATTTTCCTCCGCTGCTTCTACCTGTGTCCTGGGGGTGTTATTTGAGCTCTCCCACTTGTCCCCCAGTCATCCCTTGTTCTTTCTTTTCTGTATGCCTCCTCGTCCTTTTTAACTTTTTGCCCTCCCCTAAATGCACCTGTATTTGGGGCGTGCAATGCTTTATCCCTTTTATGCTTTCCCCATGTCTCTTTGTCTGTAGATCTGAGGTTAAGTACGTTCCTTAATTTGCTCTTCGGACTCTTTCCTGTGGTTATGCCGCAGCCACTTTCTTTTCCGTTATACTCTTCTATCATAGTCAGTGTACTCTGTCCGACCTCCCGTATATCCCGTATATCCTGTGCCCTGATTCGGGGTATTGATGCTATCTGCCCCGGTCTTTCGTTCTCTTCTCCTTTCCTCTTTCCCCGTATTCGGTTTGTCTATTGTTCCTGTGATTTTCATTCTTGCCCTCCTTTTTCTCTCACTTGTATATACTGTGTATTCTTGTTGTGTTCTCCTCTCTCCCCGCCTGTATATTTTGGGGGGGTCATACTCTGGTCTGCGCTACTCACGGTAGTTTCCTGAAATCTTGTATCTCTCCCTTAAAATCATTCTGGTTTGTGTGTTTTCATGCTCTAAAACTGACAGGCTTGCCCCCCACTTCTGTCCCTGCTCGCTTCTGGCAAAACACTTCTGCTTTTCTTTTTCCTCTGTGACACAGACTTTAGATCTTGTACTGAGAGAGTTATCTCCGAGATCTGGGTCTCGTTAGACTTCTGTTTGACTTTCTATATCTTGCTTTCACCGTTAGCTGGAAATACGGGTTTCCGGTGTTCAGCTCTCTAGCTACATACTGTCCTTCTACTTCTGCTTTCCTTTTTTTTTACTGCGCCATAGATGAAGGAAATGCCTATTTCCTATCTACGGCTGTTTTTACAGTTCTCTGCTCTTCAAAAAACCTCTGAGAGGTATTTTACCTTTCCCTCTCATGCTCTCTATTCCTGTTTCTAGTCCCTTATACCACTTGTTGCTTTACACATTGTCCTGAGGTGTCCTGAATTCTTTTGCCAGCTTTCTAGCTTTACTTTTGAAACTGCGTTGTTATTCTTGCTTCTTTTTTACTTACTGCTAAGCTCTGTGGACACCCACATAGAAAGATGTCTAGGGCGTGTCCCTTTTGCCTTACTTAGATTTTTCGCTGTATCTGTATTTAACATCTGCACAATTCCTGAATACCTATTATTTGCTGTCCCATGTTTCTGAAGTTTTTGACTTTGTTTCTCTTATCTCTGTAAGTCTTTCAATTTACAACTGCGTAGTTGCCAACTTCTCCTTTTTTGTTTTCTATGTAAGTGCTAGGACTCCAGTAACTTTTCCATATCTTATAATACTGTCCTGGCCTTCTCCTCCATGAACCATTTGTTTCTAGCTCTTCTGTTTCTGACAGCCAGGTTTCCAGCTTACTATCAATTCAGTACCCTATACCTCCCCCTTGCATTTTTCCCCTCTTTTGTTTCTGCTATCCTAAAAGCTAGTTCTCTGTCATTGAATAATGCCTTTTTAAAGTTGTATGTCACCCCTATGCCATCTGTCAGTGAGATTATTTTCACTTCTTTGTCAGTTTTTTTCCTCTGAGTTCTATCTATAATTATTCTCTGTGAAAAACCTGTTGCCAGTTGTATGGCAATAGAAGTTCGTTTCCCTCTTTTTGACATGTAAGTGCCTTATACCGTTACTTTTGACTGACTGTCATAAACTTTCGGAATACCATAACTTTTTCTTTTTTCGTCTACCCACCCACTATGGGCGTACCTAGGGGCGTGATCATTGGTGTCACTCCATCCTTTGGGCACACCCCTGATACGTCTCTCCCTATCCTGTCTTTCACAGTTTTTTATATTTCCATTGTGAAATAAGTTTAATGGATAATCAGTTGGATATTACTATAAGCAATTGATTGTTAACATTCTAACCAAAGACTATTATAAGGATATTTACATTTGATACTTTGCAATGTAATATTTTAACTGTAATTGTGTGAGTCCGTTTTTTTTTGGTATTAGGACACATACAGTGGTGGAAATAAGTATTTGATCCCTTGCTGATTTTGTAAGTTTGCCCACTGACAAAGACATGAGCAGCCCATAATTGAAGGGTAGGGTATTGGTAACAGTGAGAGATAGCACATCACAAATTAAATCCGGAAAATCACATTGTGGAAAGTATATGAATTTATTTGCATTCTGCAGAGGGAAATAAGTATTTGATCCCCCACCAACCAGTAAGAGATCTGGCCCCTACAGACCAGGTAGATGCTCCAAATCAACTCGTTACCTGCATGACGGACAGCTGTCGGCAATGGTCACCTGTATGAAAGACACCTGTCCACAGACTCAGTGAATCAGTCAGACTCTAACCTCTACAAAATGGCCAAGAGCAAGGAGCTGTCTAAGGATGTCAGGGACAAGATCATACACCTGCACAAGGCTGGAATGGGCTACAAAACCATCAGTAGACGCTGGGCGAGAAGGAGACAACTGTTGGTGCCATAGTAAGAAAATGGAAGAAGTACAAAATGACTGTCAATCGACAAAGATCTGGGGCTCCACGCAAAATCTCACCTCGTGGGGTATCCTTGATCATGAGGAAGGTTAGAAATCAGCCTACAACTACAAGGGGGGAACTTGTCAATGATCTCAAGGCAGCTGGGACCACTGTCACCACGAAAACCATTGGTAACACATTACGACATAACGGATTGCAATCCTGCAGTGCCCGCAAGGTCCCCCTGCTCCGGAAGGCACATGTGACGGCCCGTCTGAAGTTTGCCAGTGAACACCTGGATGATGCCGAGAGTGATTGGGAGAAGGTGCTGTGGTCAGATGAGACAAAAATTGAGCTCTTTGGCATGAACTCAACTCGCCGTGTTTGGAGGAAGAGAATGCTGCCTATGACCCAAAGAACACCGTCCCCACTGTCAAGCATGGAGGTGGAAATGTTATGTTTTGGGGGTGTTTCTCTGCTAAGGGCACAGGACTACTTCACCGCATCAATGGGAGAATGGATGGGGCCATGTACCGTACAATTCTGAGTGACAACCTCCTTCCCTCCGCCAGGGCCTTAAAAATGGGTCGTGGCTGGGTCTTCCAGCACGACAATGACCCAAAACATACAGCCAAGGCAACAAAGGAGTGGCTCAGGAAGAAGCACATTAGGGTCATGGAGTGGCCTAGCCAGTCACCAGACCTTAATCCCATTGAAATCTTATGGAGGGAGCTGAAGCTGCGAGTTGCCAAGCGACAGCCCAGAACTCTTAATGATTTAGAGATGATCTGCAAAGAGGAGTGGACCAAAATTCCCTCCTGACATGTGTGCAAACCTCATCATCAACTACAGAAGACGTCTGACCGCTGTGCTTGCCAACAAGGGTTTTGCCACCAAGTATTAGGTCTTGTTTGCCAGAGGGATTAAATACTTATTTCCCTCTGCAGAATGCAATAAATTCATATACTTTCCACAATGTGATTTTCCGGATTTAATTTGTGATGTGCTATCTCTCACTGTTACCAATAACCTACCCTTCAATTATGGGCTGCTCATGTCTTTGTCAGTGGGCAAACTTACAAAATCAGCAAGGGATCAAATACTTATTCCCCCACTGTATATGCAGCATTTGTTATGCCTTGAAGGGGTAATGGAAGTGACTATCTGCAATGTAGTTTCATAATAATATGACTTAGAAGCTATTTATGTATTTTTAGCCCTTATTAATGAGGTATTTTTTGGCTCTGGGACTTAGTTTATGCCATTGTTTCTGTTTGACGTGATTGATAAGCATTTATTTCCTGTGGAAGCATTTATTTCCTGTGGAACTCTTTGCCTGTAATCGTACATAATGTAAGTTAGATATTGAACCACAAATTTGCTTTGCTGTGAGAAGCTGGGGTTTTCATTTTAGTTAAGTCTGTGATACTATGTTCGCGCTCTATAAATAAATGGTGTACGGCATTGTTTTTAGTCCAATCATATATTCAGCTTTCTGCAAGTTCAACCTTGTTTTATGGTACATTTTCTCAGCATGCATAATGGTATTCATATGTAATGGTACATATTCTTTTAAATCACTTATCTTTTGATAATCCAGTTGCCGGTTCTCTAGGTCCTTTGTATGTGCCCTCTCCCACGAACAGCAGTGTTTTGAATATTTTCGGTTTCATTTTTGTGGTTGCAGCGCTGGATCGTTGCTTGTCTAGTGTGGGCTTTGTTTCTGCAGTGTAATATTGCAAGTTCCATAATAATGGTCTGCAGCCTGTTTTTCCATGTTTTGTTCATTTGTTTTATATTCCGATTTTTTTGTATAGCTTTTTCTTCCTCTGATATGGGGAGCATACTAAGTCGTTTAACCATTGGTTTGCTCTGCTTGTCCATCAAAATTAATTTTTTTTCCTCCCTTCCCCTCTTTAAGTCCCACCTACTTCCCTATTTAGCGTGTGTCACTTTTCTTTCAGACTTTTTATGCTTGAATGGCAGTTTATGCAGCACCACATTGTGAATGGATTTATTTTGTATTGTATCGTCCTGGTATTGCAGGCTTCCTTACTGTCGGCTGTTTTATTTTAATGCCTTTGAGTTCCCTTCTTATGAATTATTAAATAGAAAATCTATTGTCTAGTGGCATCTAGTACCATCCCCCATGAGCTTACATGTGTTCAGTGTTACAAATCTTTCTTTCGATTTCTTTTTTATTTATTTTTTATTATTCTATTTTATTTTACCACCTTTGCAGTTTGTTTCAGGGGCTCTTCCCTGGGATATGCTATATTTTTATTTTTTCTTTTATTTTTTTTTTTATATATATACCAGTGTCATGCTATAACCATTGGGTTTGATATCGATGCCTGGGGCTTACACCCATCGAAGGTGACCCTTCGATGGATGACGGTATCTCAATTACTAGAGTTTGAGCAGAACTCCATTCCATTTTCGGAGTGGCCTGCCTTCCACGATTCGGCATTATTGCCCATGTAGGAGTTGCTTGTACATATGACCGCGGGGGCAATAAAGAGACGTCTAGCGCCTTTCGTTGCGATTGTGTACAGGTTGACTCGGGCATTTAAAATATTTATGAAGGTTAGTCGTAGACGCTGAGGACTCCTAACCAGATTTTAAAATTTCAGATTGGCTAAATTTGTGTAGGGTTAGTTGTAGAAGCTGATGAACTCCTAACCAGGATCCATGGGGGGGTTAGTTGTAGAAGCTGATGACTCCTACCCAGCGGAGACCCATTGGATCGTTGTCCTTCGACTATGGGAAACCTTCTTCCGCGTTCCCTATATTCTTTTAGGGGTAGTAGCAACCCCCACTTTTGGGGTTCTATCATTTGAGAAGCTGATTTACTCGTGGCCAATGGAAGCTGTTGAATACTCTTGGGGGGCAGTAGAAGCAGCTGTGTACTCCTGTCCTTAGAAGCCTACCTTGGGGGACAATTATTTTTGATTGATTAGTATAGACATATATTAGCTGACACTAATTACTCTTATACACTTTACTGCTATTTACCTTTCATTTGTCTGTTAATATAACCTGCGGCAAAAGCATTGAGCTTTCCGCCAATTAGTAATTTCTGTTTTAGGTTCCGTTGTTGGAACACTCTTGAAGACGCGTGAGTATCAAGGTGTTTTGTGGGTGCATGATGCATGTTTTCTGGTTTTGATAATTTTCCTTTGCACGTTTTTTTTTTTTCCCCTACAGATATATTACAGGTGCCCCTGTTATACGCCTTTGAGCTAGGATCCAGCTTGAGATTTAACTTGCATCACCTGTGGTCCTTGACTTTAAATACCATTTTATACTGCACACATTTTCCTATGTGGATTGCTTTCCCTTTATTTCTGATTCCACTATGTCCTCTTCCTCATCCCCTAGTCCCCTGGAAAGAGTTCTCAACTTTTTCCCCGCAGATAGAAAAGAACTTACCCGTTTATGTCAAAACTGTAGTGCATGTTTTTTTGTTTTAATAACTTCCCTAGATTCTCAGTAGATGGGTATCGACTATCACTGATCACGTGATCCCTGACACTGTCGATCTGACATCGTTATTGATACCTGGTGAGGTCAATCTTAATCCGCGGCCTAGTAGACGGCCCCCTGCAAGAGCCGATCCACTCATTCCACATAAATCCAATGCTCCTAGTGCTAACAATCAGTGCCGGGACTATCGCTCTCAGCCTACTCCCAGCCACCGAGCTGAAGTACAGTGCTACCGTTGTTTCCAATTGGGACATTACGCCATGGAATTTCCATGCCGGCACTTTCCTCATAGTCAATACCGTCAATCTCCTTCAGACTCCCCATCGCTACATGTCTTCCGGATGCAGATACGACAGCCACTGAGAGACCGCAGGCGACCGAGTGACCTCCCCTCGCTAGATAACCCACATCGCCAAGACTGTAGGAATGATTACCCTGGTAATCGTGGCCACCGGTCTCAACCTGAAAAAGGCCCACCCGACACTAATAGACGACCTAGAGACTACCATTCTGGCCCTAGTTCTGATCGTTATCCAGATGTCCAATGTTATCGCTGTTACCAATATGGACATTACGCACGTAAATGTCCACAACCACTACGGCATCTGCCCCGAGCTCAAGTTCGGGCAATGCGGCTATCACGCAGCCGTCTGTTCACGACCACGACTACGCGTACCTAGAAAACACAGATCTAAAAAAAATCAGATTCACCAAAACCTCAACTGTCGTGTCAACGTGGAATGTTTCCGTTGCCATCACATCGATCATTCTGTATCGCAGTGTCTACTACCCGTTCAACGCTAGCCCTGGAATCAAATCGCCCACCCCACCCGTCCATACTGACTAGGCGTAATCCGAACCCGATCTGATTTTGTTGCTCTCAGTTACTCATACTACTCAGCTCCTCATTTAGTATCCAGAAACCATTTCTCTGTATATGTGTTGGTGTGATGTTTCTGTTTCTATTACAGGTGACATGTTTTTATTTTATATTTCTCTTGGTTTAATTGCAAGTGTATATTTATGGTACCATACAAATGACCTAACTGAGTCAGCAAGTTATTTATTTGCTTTATGCATACCTTCCCTGGAGAGTTCTTATCAACTGCAGGGATGAGCGATCCCCAGAGGATGTTCATTTTATGTTTTTTTATATATATACCTTCACTGACTTATTTATGCCATTTTACGCTATACGGGATCCCTTTTAAATAAAAGCTGTGTATTGCTTATTGTTAAAATGTTTACTGCTTTGATTGTTGAGCTGTCTAAACTGACTTGACAGTCACTTCTTTAGTTTTTTCCCATGAATATAAAGCCTTTATTTTTGAAATCTCTTTATGGAGTGTGTGATATCTGAAAGCTTTTCATTATTTCCTTGTCTAAGAAAGAAGCAATATTTAATAACCATTATCCGTTCTATGAAATAAATGCGAGAAATATTCCCTTGAACTGGCCATTTGGGGGAGCATTTTGCGCTGATCATAGATTTTGTAGTATTCTTGAACAGAGAATTGGTGAAGCTTTCAGACATAAATAAGGAAAATTATGCACTCCACTTTCTGATTCCTTTCTATTTAAAACAGGTTATCACAATAACCCCTGGAATGCCAACTATTGCTCTTTTTATCTCTCTGTCTTTCACTGCGAGTGATTGTGAGACAAACTGGTGTTGATTATTTGTGTGCAACGGTCCTGGAATTTATGCTTTGTGTATTTAACTAACACCTTGCTTCAACTAACTTTTGCCACGTGGTGGTTTTGTCTTGAAGCGATATGCTTCTTCCTACTTCTTTGTCTGATTGAAAAGGGTTACTTAAACTCTATGTGAAGGTCAATCAAGGGTGTCTGCACTTTTGAATGTTTTTTCCTTCCATTTGTCTTTTTCAAGGAACCTTTTTCTTGCATTGCCATCTGAATATGCCTTGCTGCAATTCAGATGTATAATATTTTGTTTTATTTTTATTTTATTTTATTTTTCTTTTTTAAATTTTTCATTTTCGATATTTTGTTTCTTACCAAGCCTCCTTCCTGGCCCCCATTTATACCCACGACCTGCCTCCTAACCCCTTGTCTGAAATAGGCTCGTTTTCTAATTCTTGTATTTACGCAATGGTTCTTCATGATTCCCGCTAGTATTATGACTTCTTTCAATAAATTAACCACATAAATTGCACTACTGGTCTGTTTAAGTTTTGCCTTTCCCCAGATGGATACAGGAATTCCGTTGACGTCCCTCACCGAGGAGACGACTGCTAGCAAAGAAGAACTACCCGATAATATATCTGATCTGAAGGCTATGTTGCAGCAAAGAATCGCTAAATTAAAGGACAGATGCACAGACCCCAACATTACCCGGTGTGAGATACAAGACATTATTGAGCGTGAGTTTCAACAGATGCATCAATTGGTCCATGAGCAAAAGAGACAGGCTCTCCACTGACTGGAGTTGCAAGAAGCTTTGGCCTCTACCCTTCTTTCTCAATCATCTAGCTCGTAAGTCCTGCTGGCCTCCTGCAGCTGAGGGCCCAACCCTTGGTGAATGGTAGTCATCGCAGGTGAAGATTCCATACCTACTGGCCATAGATTGCAACGCATTATCCGTGCCTTTTGCCTATTTTTGTTCACCATATTTTTGACCTTCCATACATCAATAACTCGAACAATCAATTTTTATTGTTGGTTTTTTTGTACTCTTTTCTTTTGTTCCATATACTTTACCATTGTTATTTGATCATCTCTTCATAATAATTACCTATCTGTCTTGCACATTATGCAAGCCAGAAGTGGGGATATATTATGTAGGTAAGAAGGAGAAGCTTGAATTGAATGCGGTATCTGATCGGAAGCCAGTGAAGTGACCTGAGGAGAGGGGTGATATGAGTATATCGGTTCTGGCGGAATATGAGACGTGCAGCAGAGTTCTGAACAGATTGAAGGGGGGATAGATGGCTAAGTGGGAGGCCGGTGAGGAGTAAGTTGCAGTAGTCCAGGCGAGAGGTAATGAGAGCGTGGACGAGAGTTCGGGCCACAGATGGCGAAGCTAAGTACACGTATATATTTTTCAACCTGGATGCCATTAATGTGATTTGATTTTGAAGTACATTTTTTGTCTTCTTATCTTTATAAACCAATTGCAGAGTTTCATTGGTCATTTAAAGTTTTGAGGATCTGATGAGTAATTGAACTAGTAATCCATAAAATTAGGATTGTTTACCCATGAACCTAGATACTGCAGACTTTTCTCTCATGTGAAATATTAATAGGAGAGTTTTTCTCTGTGGTGTCAGATAGGTGGGGTAGCCTATGATGAGAGCTAGTCAGAGGTGTCCTAATAAAAAGGTACCCTGGGCTTATGAGGCTACTTATTATTAACGATATAGTACAGGTTCAAAGGCTCATTGAAACCTTTAGATTTGAAGCAATTTTATATCATTCAAGTTTCTTATTAAATTTGCTCTATGCAGCTTTGTAATTGTATTCTATAATGATGTGCATCTAACTCCTGAAGCATGTAATTTCAGGGGGGGGGGGGTGTTTAGGGGAGTTTTGGGGCATTCCTATCAGTTACACATCTAGTTATAGAATAAACCAATTCACATCTAATTTAGGCTTTGGCATCTATACCTTGTTTGAGTGGGCATAAATGCAAGCGCACTTAAGTGCAATTCTATAAAATGTGAATATCCTATATAGAAGAGAGCTCAATGCATAAGTTTTTCCACGTCAATGTTTTGAAACGATTTACTGAATTTATGGCCCTGTTTACTAAGGCGCACTAGCATTTTAAGCACGCACTAAAAATTAGCATGTGCTAATGCTAGAGACACCCATATATTCCTATGGGTGTCTCTAGCGTTAGCGCAAGCTAATTTTTAGCATATGCTAAAAATGCTAGCATGCCTACAGCGCAGCTCAGTAAACAGAGCCCTTAGTCTATAGTGTATAATTTGGAGAGATAGGCACAATATTTGAGCAATACTGTGCACAATTTGAATAACAGTGCAGACTATTATATAATAGAATGCACTATAGAGGACATTGAACAAGAAATGTTTAAAAAAAAATCCTGAATAAGACAATCAATCTAATAAACAATACATGAGACTAAAAAAATGGAAATTAAAAATAAACCACAAATAAAACAAACAAAAATCTAGTAAACTGCGCAGGAAACTAAAAAAATGTTGTAGTTGAATTTGAACCTGAAAAGTTAGGCTGTTAAGTTTAGCTGAAAATAGGGGCACTAGTTTCCGATATTTGGGTGCTTAGTATTTTTTTTAATTAGCCTTTGAACATCTCTATATATAAAAGGCACCTCCAATGTTCTAAATTTGTAGTTGCAAGATCTCATGAGTGTCTGCCCCGCCCCCGCGTCACAACGTGATGATGTTGAGGGCGGAGCAATGGCACTCAACAAATCGGATTGTCATTGGGTAATCTCTGTTTCCACTCCCCAATGCAACCGTCATTCCCATACACTCAAAACCAACTAAAATCGGCGCTGGACCCCGTCCCCTCGCCCACAGTCCCCCTCACCCACCCTCCCGCAGCCGCTCGCTCACCGTTCCACTGCCCTCCCTCTCCTCTCCGTCTCCGGCCATGGTGCACGACGATTACTAGTTACACATGAGCAAGGAAGCCCATTGGTTAATCTCTGTTTCCACTCCCCTACACAGCCGTCATTCCCATACACTCAAAACCAAGCACACTGATGTTTTTTTTTTCTTCCGAGGAGACTCAGCAGCACAAATAGTCACTTTCTGTGCAGCACAGAGAAATGAGGAACGTTGCTGGAAGGACAAAACTATTTGGATGCCCATGCCCATGTTCCTGCTCCCGGTATGTGCAGCCACCCTAAGAAACGACCACCCACACAAAACTAACCACTGACTCGACGTCTGCAACCCCTCGTCCCCCCCAACCCACCCAAAATCTAAACGCACACTTCCACACAACCAGAAAACCAGACAAATACAACTGGAGATAAAAACAGCAAGCAGGCAGGTTCCCAGGTGCTTACAGGAGCTTCCAAAGACACACTCCCCCCTACCACAAGCAAACACAGCTATCCACAACACACATTAACAACTTCACAGGCAGGTACCCAAGTGCTTAAAGGAACTTCCACCCCACCCCACCCCACCCCCACTCCCCCCACAAAAAAACACATCAAAACACAGCCTTCCACAGAACAAGGAATGCTGACAAATATACATGCAGTTCAAATTTGCAAACACAGCTCACCACAGCACAGGCATATTAACGACTTGGCAGGCAGGTTCCCAAGTGCTTACAGGAGTTACACCCCCCCCCCCCCCCCCCACACACACACACACACACACACACACAAAAAGGAAAAACCAACCTTCCACACAAGCAACAAACACACAAAAAAAGAAAAACACACACACACACACACATTCACTCTCTCTCACACACAGTCAATCTCACACACAGTCAATCTCACACATACTCACCCAAACATACACACTCCAAGGAAAACCTTGCTAGCGCCCATTTCATTTGTGTCAGAAAAGTGCCTTTTTTGCTAGGGGTAAAGAACAAAAGGTTTTTGTGTTTGGTTTCTTAATGCACACCATTTTAATTTATTCGAAACCTTCCCATCTGTACATATGAATATCATGAAATCTAAATTAAATATCAGTAAAACAGCTTTAAAATTTATTCTACCTGGTAATGACGAAGAAGGGTAACCTTCGAAAGCTAATCAAGAAATGTATTAAGTTATGTCCAATAAAAAAGGTATCATCTTATTTTCTTTTCCATGTTTTATTTTGTTTGATTTCTATTGATAACCTTAAGAGTGGACTAACACGGCTACCACCACACTCTTCTACCTTGTAGAAACAGCAATTTTAAACTCTGTATTTTCAGATCATCCTCCTATATAATAAAACGCACCTCCAACATTCTGAAGCTGACTGCATGGCTGAGGCATTCCTGCTCTCTGTATCCATCTCCTGAATTGACATCACGTACTTCCGGGTTCCTCACAAGCAGAAGTGACCAACCACACAAGGTTTCTCGGCTTCAGAATGTTGGAGGTGCATTCTATTAAATAGGATTGGTCAGTTCCTTGAAGCACAGCCAGAGCTCAGCGTCCTGCACCGTAACGCTCAGACACCAGAGAGAGAGGGGGGGGGGGGCCTGACACCAGAGAGAGGGAGGGAGGGGGGCCTGACACCATAGGGGGGGGGGAGGTATCTCTGTCACACACTCTCTCTCTCTCTTACAGTCAATGTCTTTCTTTCTTTCTTTCTTTCTTTCTTTCTCTCACACACTGTCTCTCACACACTCTATGTCTCACACTGTATCACATTCACTCTCTATGTGTCACACAGTCACTCACACACTCTCTTGGTCTCATACACTCAGTCTCATAGAGAGTCTGTGTTTCACACACATTCTCTCTCTCGCACACACTGTATCTGTGTGAAACACACTCTCTCTCACACTGTGTCTCACATACACACTTGCACACACTCTCATTCTCACAGACACACTCGCACCCAGACTCACTCTCTCTCTCTCTCTCTCTCTCTCTCTCTCTCTCTCTCACACGCACACACATTCACTCTCTCTCTCTCACACAGTCACTCTCACATACACTCTCTCAAACATACACACTCCAAGGAAAACCTTGCTAGCGCCCATTTCATTTGTGTCAGAAACGGGCCTTTTTTTACTAGTTGTTATATGTTTTACAGCAACATACATAATACCTCGGATTCTATAAAGGCTTCCCAAAGTTGAGCACTGTACAATACTCAAAACCAGGAGGAAAGAAGAAAAAAAAGAGCATTAAAATGAAATGAAATGAAAATTTAAATAGAGTAAAAATTAAATTAAATTTAGTAAATTTATGGGCTCATTTTCAAAAGAGAAAAATGTTCAAAAAGTGGCATAAATCTGCATTTGGACGTTTTTCTCACAAAAACACCCAAATTGGTATTTTCAAAATCAATTTTTAGATGTTTTTCTATGAGGTCCATCAGAAGTGCTTTCAAATCACAAGAGGGCATGTCAGGAGCATGTTAAGGATGGGATTTGGGTGTTCCTAACACTTGAACGTTTTTCAGCCATAATGGAACAGAGCAAAACCATCCAAGACTAGCACTAAGACGTTTTGATCTAGACCTGTTTTTATAACAAACAAGGCACAAAAAGGTGCCCTAAATGACCAGATGACCTCTGGAGGGAATCAGGTGTGACTTCCCCTTACTCCCCCAGTGGTCTCTAACTTCCTCCAACCCCCTTAAAATGTGATTTAAAACATTACTTGCCAGCCTTTATGCCATCCTCAGATGGAATATCCCTGGAATAGTCTAGTGGTGGATGAAGTGCACTGTAGACATGTGGACCCAGGCCTATACCTCATGCCACCTGTTACACTAGTGGAGGAAACTGTGATCCCTCCAAAACTCACCAGAAACCCACTGTACCCACATATAGGTGCCCCCTTCACCCATAAGGGCACCTATAATTGGGGGTAGTGGGTTTTGAGGACGGGTTTGGGGGGTTCAGCAGACAAGATAAGGGAACAATGGTGAGATGTGTACCTGGGAGTGTTTTATGAAGAGCACTATGTCCAAAATCGTACTCTCTGGACCAATACGCATAGTGCTTTTTACAATGCAGTGGAAGTTATTTTTGGTATAGTGGTTTTCACAGCTACTCCCACTACCACTTGAATAAAAAGTCCAGTGTTTTATGAAGTCCACTGCAGTGCCCCCTAGGGTGCCCCATTGCTTTCCTGGGATGTCAGGGGAACCAGTCTACTAAAAATGCTGGCTCCTTCTACATCCTAATGGCTTGATTTTGTGCGTTTTGCACTTGAACTATTTTTTTTTTTTTAATGGACCAAAACACAAAATGTCCAAATCACAAAACCTCTTTTAAAACAATATTTTCAAAAATGACCTTCTTTCCTATTCAGATTTTGGATATTTTTTGCAAAATGTCCAAAGTCAGACTTAGACATCGTATCGAAAATGCCCCTCTCAGTAAATTAAGTAGACTGTGGCTCCAATCCTGGACCTCAGGGAGTGTAACAAAGGGAAAGGTAGTTTAAGCAGGTGGCTCAAAATGACCCAATAATTGCTCAGAATGGAGGGTTAGTTGGAGGGGAGGTGAGACAAATGGACCAGAGGGATAGAAAAGTGGGAGGCAAAGAGAGAATGGAGAACATAATAAGGGTTGTAGGAAGAAATGAGAGTAGTGAGGTAAGAGAGGGGGGTGCCAAAGGGAAGAGCCTTAAATGCCAGAGCAAGGAATTTAAATTGAATTGAAATCTGACCTTGGTAAATGTGCTGTCCCATGTCATTGCTGTTTCATAGATAGTAAATTCCTGCTCTGGTGGACTATAAGGGTTATAACTTCCAACAATTTCATTAATCCGTGTCCCATCAGGTAGGATCACTGGGCTTATAATATCATAATTTATGGCGAGATCACCATTCTCATCAAAAACAATTTCCTCACCCAGAGTGTTCTTAAAGTGGAAGTTCTTCAGATAATGATGAAGCTAATGAAAAAGAGAAAAAGTTTTGTTAGTGAAGCTCATTCCTAACTTCCACATGCAAAGCAGGTGTGCACATAAATTCGAATTATTGCCAATTAGTTTCATTAATTACTTGATAGGATCCATTTATTGGTGCTGAATGATTGATTTTTAAGTTATGTGTACAACTCGACCAAAATTGCTCATGTAAATTTAGTCACCATATATAGAATCTGGGGGGTAATGTGTACTGCTCCTTAGTAAACATGAGGGTCAATTTAAATAAAAGGCTTATGTTTATTGTTTCCATTTGCTATGCTGTTTATCATAAGCAGGTCTGAGAGCTTAACATAAAAATATGAACTCCAAAATAAAATCATTGAAAAGAATGCCATAAAATTGATAGAACAGAACTCATGCATACAAAATAAGCAGAAGGTCACAAGTTAGTAAGAGGCTTCTGAGTTCCCAGTCGTCACCCCATGTCATTAGCTATTTCAAAACAATGAGTTTAAAGCTGGATTTTAAAATAAGCAAATGACAGTTCTGACTGGATATATGATAGAAAACCATTCCAGAGCATTCAAGTTAAAAAGGCCGAGTTCCTCATCGTTTCATAATGCGGTAACTCAGTCAGCTGTGAGCAGATTGGCTTCGCCTACATTGCTTCTTTCACTATCATTTCTCTATCCTACAATTGTAATAGTGTTATTTTTGCCCTAATAGTTTAATGTAATTTTTTTTGCCAGTCAGGAAGTGCAATATATCAAGTTGAAGAAATCACAATCCATAAAAATATCTCCACACCTCTAATGTTTTGTGATGCTTCCACTCTGCTGGTGTTTTGCTACTGTTTTACTGCTACTGGGTCTGAGGAAAGGACAGAAGATTAACAGCCAAGTGAATAATTTACACTCTTCCAATACCTGCTCTATATATGGAGGGGGGAGAGGGTTCTTCTTTACCACTTAGCATGCTAATATTCACATTTTGCAAATCTCCTCAGCAAATAAACTGTCAATATCTGATGCTTCTGATAGATTTTCCTGAAATGAGGATCCAATAAACTCTCTATCTACCAAAAGCTTCTCTATGACCTTCTCAGCAGACAGTAGAGGTTGCCTCCTGCTGCACTCTGTTGGCTTTACATGTTGCTGGTCTCTTGTTCCCTCACCCTGTGTTGCCTCTGCCTTCATTCACGTCTATGTAGAGATAGGAGCAAAAAACTAGTTTTTCATAGGTACACTAGAAGCTGCAGATGTCCGTACTCTTTTTTAAATACAGCTACA
Source organism: Microcaecilia unicolor (assembly GCF_901765095.1). Taxonomy (NCBI): domain Eukaryota; kingdom Metazoa; phylum Chordata; class Amphibia; order Gymnophiona; family Siphonopidae; genus Microcaecilia; species Microcaecilia unicolor. The sequence goes on along the minus strand of NC_044033.1, from coordinate 222,577,363 downwards.
TTAACTCTGGTTTGTCCAACCTCTCCCATCCCTTGGGCTGTGTCTAAGCTGAAAATAAATGCAATGAATATGGATTTGATTCAAACTAGCATTTTTTTCATCTGGTTTGTTAAAAAAATATAAGTAGAGGAGTGTGGTAGCCGTGTTAGTCCACTCTTAAGGTTATCAATAGAAATCAAACAAAATAAAACATGGTGAAGAAAATAAGATGATACCTTTTTTATTGGAAATAACTTAATACATTTCTTGATTAGCTTTCGAAGGTTGCCCTTCTTCGTCAGATCAGAAATAAGCAAATGTGCTAGCTGACAGTGTATATAAGTGAAAACATTCAAGCATTACTATGACAGTCTGACAGGGTGGGAGGATGGGGGTGGGTCGGAGGTATGCATGGGGACATCAAAGCCTATAATTGATAATCTAACAGGATGGGTGTGGATAGGTGAGGGGTGGGTGATCAACAGAGACATACAGCTTTATGGTTTATAATGGGCTAGGAACCCCAGATCCTTGTTAAGTCCTTTCTGTTGGGTGTTAAAATATTCAATCATTCTGACTTCAAAGGTCTTACGTTCTTGTATGATTTTAAAGTTACCTTTCAGTATTCTCACTGTGAAATCACTGGTACAGTGTCCTGGTTCTGTAAAGTGCTGTCCCACCGGGGTGGGGGCCCTACTGGCTGTATTGTTCATGTGATGTCTATGTAAATTGAATCTTGTCTTAAGCATCTGGCCTGTTTCTCCAATATGGATGCTATATTGGAGAAACAGGCCAGATGCTTAAGACAAGATTCAATTTACATAGATATCACATGAACAATACAGCCAGTAGGGCCCCCAGCCCGGTGGGACAGCACTTCACAGAACTACTACTACTACTACTTAGCATTTCTATAGCGCTGCCAGGGTTACGCAGCGCTGTACAAGTTTAAACATGGGGAAGGACAGTCCCTGCTCAAGAGAGCTTACAATCTAAAGGTAAAAACTATGTAGTCAGTGTAGGTATCAGGAATGGGAAGGTGGTTAGGCACCAAAAGCAAGGGAGAAGAGATGGGCCTTGAGTAAGGACTTGAAACTAGGACACTGTACCAGTGATTTCACAGTGAGAATACTGAAAGGTAACTTTAAAACCATACAAGAACATAAGACCTTTGAAGTCAGAATGATTGAATATTTTAACACCCAACAGAAAGGACTTAACAAGGATCTGGGGTTCCTAGCCCATTATAAACCATAAAGCTGTATGTCTCTGTTGATCACCCCACCCCTCACCTATCCACACCCATCTTGTTAGAATATCAATGATAGTCTTTGATGTCCCCATGCATACCTCCGACCCACCCCCATCCTCCCACCCTGTCAGACTGTCATAGTAATGCTTGAATGTTTTCACTTATATACACTGTCAGCTAGCACATTTGCTTATTTCCGATCTGACGAAGAAGGGCAACCTTCGAAAGCTAATCAAGAAATGTATTAAGTTATGTCCAATAAAAAAGGTATCATCTTATTTTCTTTACCATGTTTTATTTTGTTTGATTTCTATTGATAACCTTAAAAAATATAGAAAGTGCAAATGCCCTAATTTGATTCACTTTAACGTTCTTCCAAACAATAACTGCATATGCCTGACAAATTTACAAGTATAAAGAAGAGATTTACTACTGGGCACACCAATGGTAAAATCCTTTTCCTCAGAATAAGCTCCATTTACCAGTACCTTCTCTCACATTCCTCTCAACCAGTTTCTAACCTAGTCAGTCACTTTGATAGCCCATACCAAGGGTACTTAGTTTATTTAGTATTCATTTTTGTAGAACTGTGTCAAAGGCTTTGCTAAAATCTAAATATACTGTTTCTAGTGCTCTCCCTCAATCGAACTGTCTGGTCACTCAGTCAAAGAAATTAATTAGATTTGTCTAACAAAACCTGCTTCTACTGAAACCTTTTTGCCTCCGGTTCTGTAATCCATTGGATTCCAAAAACGTTACTATTCTTTTTAAAGAGCATTTCCATTAATTTACTTACTACAAAAAGTCAGACTTACTGGCCAGTAGTTCCAACCTCTTCCTTAGTTCCACATCTGCTCTTTTTAAGTCCTCCAGGAGCACTCCCGTCTCTACAGAAGCATTGAAAAGGTCAGTCAGTGAAGCTACAAGAACTTCTCTAAGTTCCTTCAGTACCCTCAGATATATACCTTCCGGCCCCATCACTGCTGTCTGATCTTCACGGTATTCATGTTCTAATTTGGGTGATATTGTAGAACACTGCTCTCGTGTTTCACTGGCACTATAATGCTGGGACTCAGTGTGCCCACTCCAGCTCAAAATCCTTAGTAAACTGAGACCTAGGATATTAGAAATAACTTTTCCAAAAAATATAATTAAGTTTGACTCCTTCAAATTTGTCAGGGAGACCTCATGAGCAATTATAAGGTTTCACACTAATTTTAATTATGCTGCATTTGTCATTCTATGTTATATTAAATTATACTAGTAAAAAAGGCCCGTTTCTCAAACCAATGAAACGGGTGCTGGCAAGGTTATCGTCTAATGGCGATTATGTTTTTAAGGGAACTGTTAGGAAGAATGTGCTGTGATAATAAAGAATAATTGGAAAGGGTGTATAATGAGTAATATGGTCCAGGGGTATGACATGTGGATTTTTGTTTTAATCTTTGTGTTTTGTTTTAATTTTTATTTATAGTATATTTCCAAAAAGCTAAAGAGTATGCAGAAATTTAAAACTTTTTATTAGAAATATAATGCTTGTTTACATTTGCAAGATTTCTTTATAAACAATATTTTTAGTGAAAACTTTGTTACATTGAGGGAAAAGCTTTCCTTGTTCAGGACCATCTATGACTTTTACAATTGCATTAGAAGAGTTTCGAACTCTTGAAAATGCTACATACAGTTGCCCATGTGTAAACACTGGTTTTGGGATGAAAATGCCAACTTTTTCAAATGTTTGTCCTTGTGACTTGTTAATTGCCATTGCAAAAGCCAATTTCACATGAAATTGTTTTTGACATAATGTAAATGGAAGGTCAATGTTAGATGGTGTTAGTTCAATACATGGGAGGGGGCTGCCGTGGACGTCAACCCAGTCGGTTTGGGCAGTCGGTGGTAAAACCATTTCCTCAGAATGAGCTCCATTTACTACTACCCTCTGTCACATTCCAGTAATACTATATCTAGTGCTCTCCCTCAATCCAACTGTTTGGTCACTCTTTCAAAAAAATTAATTAGATTTATCTAAAAAGACCTGCTTCTACTCGGGTCCTGTAATCCATTGGATTCCAAAAAAGTTACTATTCTTTTTAAAGAGCATTTCCATTAATTTACATACTACAAAATGTCAGATTTACTGGCCTATAGTTCCCAACCTCTTCCTTAGTTCCACATCTGCTCTTCTTAAGTCCTCTGGGACCACTTCCAACTCTACAGAAACATTGAAAAGGTCAGTCAGTGGAGCTATAAGAACTCTAAGTTCCTTCAGTACCCTCAGATGTATGCCATCTGGCCCCATTGCTTTGTTCACCTTGGTTTAGCCAGTGCCACAAAAACACAGTCCTCTGAAAATCATTCATGGGCTACCACCCCTCCATCTCTATTTGTGTTCATCTTCTGTAATCCTTCTTACAGTCAGAACAGAAATATTTGTTAAGCAATTCCACATTATCTTTATCAGCTTCTCTATATTCTTCCTTTTCACCTTTGAGTCTCGCTATGCCACTTTTGCACTTCCACCTATCACTAACATCTAAAAAAAAATGTACTGTTCTCCCTCCCCATTTTACCATATTGGCTAATTTCTTTCCATTTGCATTTTGTTTTCCTGACTACTCTACCAGCTTCTCTTAGCTTTTCCAGATATTGTCACCAGTTTTCCTCTTTCTGCAAACTCTTGTATTTGTCAACTAGTACTTTTGAGAACTGTTACTTTTATTTACTTTCCTTACAAAAAGGTTTGCTGCCTTTACAATAGCTCTTACAATAGATCCTTTCAGTTTTAATCACTACTTTCCAACTTCTTCAGATATTCACATCCAGACAACAAATCACTGAGGTAATCCCTCATCTACTACTACTACTACTATTTAGCATTTCTATAGCGCTACAAAGCATACACAGCGCTGCACAAACATAGAAGAAAGACAGTCCCTGCTCAAAGAGCTTACAATCTAATAGACAAAAAATAAATAAAGTAAGCAAATCAAATCAATTAATGTGAACGTGAAGGAAGAGAGGAGGGTAGGTGGAGGCGAGTGGTTACAAGTGGTTACGAGTCAAAAGCAATGTTAAAGAGGTGGGCTTTCAGTCTAGATTTAAAGGTGGCCAAGAATGGGGCAAGACGTAGGGGCTCAGGAAGTTTATCTAATCAAAGCTATTTTATTGATGTCTTGAATCTTCATGTTTGATTAACCCTCTCACACCTGTCTTAATATTATACCACACCAGTGTGTCAGGATGTATAAAGTCCTTTGTGCAGTTGCTGTAAGTGATTCATATTCGTGCCAGAAAAAAACAGACCAAAGTGAGCATTTACTTCCCGAATCCTGGATCTGTAAGCAAGAAATTGCTTTCTGATCTTCATGGCATTCTTGCTCAAATCTGGGTGAAATTGTAGAACATTGCTTTCGTGTTTCCCTGGCACTCTCATTCTGGTTTAATGTAAAATCTCCTTGACTTGTGTATATCTCAGCACTTTAATTACTATAGGCCATGGGAACTTATCATACTGGGACTCAGTGCGCCCACTCCAGCTCAAAATCCTTAGTGAATTGAAGACCTAGGATATCAGGAATAACTTTTCCAAAAATATAATTATGTTTGACTCCTCCGAATTTTTATGGTTCCCCACTAATTTTAATTATGCTGCATAGTTTACATTTGTCATTCTATGTTATATTATAGTATATAATGTTACATCTGAATAATTATCTACTACTACTACTACTACTTAACATTTCTAGAGCGCTACTAGGGTTGCGCAGCGCTGTACAATTTAACAAAGAGAGACAGTCCCTGCTCAAAGAGCTTACAATCTAATAGACAAATCTAACCCCCCTGATTGCAAAGCCACAGTAGCGGCTGCAATCGCATTAATGCTGACACAGCCCATTCACTTTTGAAAGGGCTGTGTTGGCATTGCTGAGCGGTTATCTCTAATGCAGCTTAGTAAACAGGGGGGGGGGTAAACATTGCAACTATAATTGATTTATTATTATGAAGTGCTATTCACAATTATGTTTTAATTATTATAATTTAATAAGGGTGCAAATATGTTCAATTAATAATTCTTTCTATATTCATATTCACTCATGTTAAGATTGTGGTTGATATGATAATTAAGAATTTATTTCACAATCATTCCATCTAATAAAGATCAGTGCCAGGTGGCTGTTTTTCCCTTGGACCCATCAACTCATGGTTTATACATTGTATGTTGCTTCTTTGCATATTGTTATATTTTTATGAATTTTCTTTCATATTCTCAACTGCTGGGTTAAAGTCATGAACATATATGCTCCAAATTCTGATAGCCCTGATTTCATTTACACTTCTGCTGATGTAATATCTAATGGAAGTGAATAGGGGGAAATTTTAATTTAATTCAAAACCCTGAAATCGATAGAAATCTGTATATCCTTTCAAAAAAATTAAGGATTTGTCAGTTCTACATGATGTAACGATACAGAACAGATTATTCTTTGACATTCAGCTTCCTCTTAGATAAAACATTCTACTCCAGTATTGAAAGTATCACATTATCAGATCATGGACACGTGATAGTCCTTCAACTTAACATCAATGAGCATGCAAAACATAAGACAAACTGGTGATTTAATGCCAGCTTATTAGACTGTTCAAATTTCTAAGATTATATAACTATTCTATTCTATTCTATTCAAGGTATTTATATCCTGCTAATATCAATACAGAATCTAAGCAGGTTACATAATTTCAAAAACGTACATTTAGAAGCAAGAAAGCCGCACAAAATTATTAATTCAAATTCTTATTTAAAAAATTAGTCTTCAAACATTTACAGAATTGTGTATAGCTAGAAATCATCCAAATTTAATTTGTACAGGTGTAGAATTCCACAATTTCCTAGCTTGAAGATAAAAGGACCATGCTTTTATCTTTGCAATTAGCTGCATATTTGTGATGTTTGACATGAAGCATCTATGTAAATATGCAGACTTCACTGCATCCTGCTTCCCTTTCACACTACACAATCATATAGCATCTCTTCTTTCTGACAATATCATTCTTCTAACATAGGATATTACCTTCCATGGCAAATCAAAAAAAACCTCACTTTATCCATCCCATATGGTGGTATTTGCAGAATTTGCAGATCTAGAAGTGATCATGTCATGCAGTGCATGTGCCAGGCTGTACACAGAATTGTATACATTATAGCTGCCACCAGAGTTTATGATGTCACAGTGTAAGATGTAAATAGATGTTTCATCACTGCCGCAGGATCTTTGGATGCTCTTGGGACACTGGTTGTTACACAGGTCCTTCCACCAAATCGCTATGAATGAGTCATTTGGAAAAATGGCAGGATTCACCTCACGGATAAATTTGTGAAAATTTGGAATAATTTTCTTTACCACAGTGAAAGCTAAGGTGTTTTTTTGATCAACATAATATGAGGGAAAGAAAAATTCCCTTTCATCTGTCATGATCCAGACCTTTCCAGTTGCTTTCCAAATGGCTATGTGAATTACAGCCTCTGTGTAGTCTTTATTACAATATAAAATAATCACTTTAGTTGAAGATTTATGGATGATCTCAGAAATATTTCCCATATTTTGAGAGAGCAGAGATCTGGACTGACTGAAGGTTTCTATGAATTCAATGCAACCTCCACTCTGCTCAATCCCTTCTCTCAGGATCTGCACAGCCCTCATGCTATTTTCATCACTAGATGCAATGATACCGACCCAGGTCCAGCCAAAATGCTTCAATAGTTTGACTATCCCAGCACAGAGGTGCATCTCACTGGGTACAGTTCGGTAGAAATAAGGAAACTCAACCTTGTCGCTCATGACAAGATTCCCTGAGGTGTAACTAATCTGCTGAAAATTAATAGATGAAATTTATCAGCACCTTTATTATGTTAAGATCATATTTTATTCATATATCAAATACTTAGAACATAATTCTACTGTAAAAAGTAAACAAGAAAAAAAGTGAGATTCTAAAGCCAGCTAGTATAGTAAGATATTAATGATGACAGAAAAAGGCCTGAATTGTACATCCAGTCTGCCCAGAAATCACACTCGATAGCAACTCCTGATTATACAAAAAATGAATGTGATATAAAATACTTGCTCATTGTGTCCCTTCCTTAGCAATCCAGCATCTTGAATAGCAAAGAACATCTGACCCTATTACTACCATTCTGCACCCCATCTTTCTCATATTCAACCACAAGGCTTTGTAATAATTAAAATAAATCTGCTTGATACAGATTTATTCCTCTGGCCTAAGGTAAACCATAAAGCCAGTGAGGTCATTATATTATATTTCTATGACACAGACCATAGAATTCAGCCCAACCCTGTCCATAGGTTCCAACTACTGAAGTTGCCGTCAAAGGCCACTCCTGCCTATCCAAATCTGTCTTGTCATTTGCTGAACACCAACAGTAAAAGTCTGCTTGGCCCTGTGTTCACATTACAAATTACTGGAATTTCTATGAAAGCCCTCTCCAGCCTATCTTAAACTGATTTGCCATCTAAGCACCAAGCAACATACATACATACAAACACACATACAGCTATTTAAGTTATGAATTTATTACCATTCATTTTCTAATTAAAAATGCTGTGTGTTCACCATTTTTTTCTTTACCACCTTCTTTGGGATAGCATTCCAGGCATCAACCACTCTCTCTAAGAAAAATAATTTTCTAATACTAGTCCTAATTCTACCACCCCGCAACCTCAATTCATGTCCTCTAGTTTTACCATTTTCCCTTCTCTGGGACATGGCTGAGTAAAAGGGAACTTTCCCCAATGTTGCTGCTACTGATGAAATTCTGAAATAAAAGCCCCGCCCTGGGACTTTCCTCCAGAGCCTCAAAACTCCACAGACCCTTCATTTATTAATTTCTTCACAAGGCAGAAGCAATCCATTGCTATTCTCTTCTTCAGCTTCTGTAGATTAAGATTGCCATCCAATTTAAGGGTGGGTGTTGCTTTATATATAGTAAATTGGCTAACTCCTGCAGAAAACAAGGCTGTAGAGATGTGAACCTGTATTTTATAAGTAGTGCAGCAGGAGACACACTTCATAAAAGCAAGGCTATCTCTATCCACCCTCAATCTATGCCTGAACAGGGACAGCTGCAGAGGAAAGGCGACTTCTTATTGTAGTAAGAATTATTCTCTCTAGTATACTGATAACTGTAAGATAATAGAGGAAAAGACTTCAGAAACTCGGTGACAGCTGACAACACTTTCAACAGTCTCTGTACCTTGGTCCATAAAATCATCTATGGTGACGCCCCAGCCTACATGTCAGACCTAATAGAACTACCATCCAGAAACGCAAAAAAATCCTCCCGCACATTCCTCAACCTTCATCCTCCCAATTGTAAAGGCTTGAAATACAAATCAATGCATGCATCAACCTTTTCCTATACAAGCACACAGCTCTGGAACACACTGAGGGGCATAATTGAACGAAAACGTCTATCTCCATGGGCGTTTATCTCCGAGAACGGGTCCGTGAAGGGGCGGACCGAACCGTATTTTCAAAAAAAAATAGACGTCCATGTTTTATTCGACAATTTGTGAGCTGGACGTTTTTGTTTTTCAGTGATAATGGAAAATGAAAGCGCCCAGCTCAAAAACGAATAAATCCAAGGCATTTGTTCGTGGGAGGGGCCAGGAGTCGTAGTGCACTGGTCCCCCTCACATGCCAGGACACCAACCGGGCACCCTAGGGGGCACTTTTACAAAAAAAAAAAAAAAAGGTAAAAGAGCTCCCAGGTGCATAGCACCTTTCCCTTGTGTGTTGAGCCCCCCAAATCCCCCTCAAAACCCACTGCCCACAAGTCTACACCATTACTATAGCCCTAAGGGATGAAGGGGGGCACCTACATGTGGGTACAGTGGGTTTGGGGGGGTTGGACGACTAAGCATTAAGCAGCACAATTGTAACAGGTAGGGGGAGATGGGCCTGGGTCCACCTGCCTGAAGTCCACTGCACCCCTTAACAACTGCTCCAGGGACCTGCATACTGCTGCCAGGGAGGTGGGTATGACATTTGAGGGTGAAAATAAAAAGTTGTGAAACATCATTGTTTGTGGTGGGAGGGGGTTAGTGACCACTGGGGGAGTCAGGGGAGGTCATCCCCGATTCCCTCTGGTGGTAATCTGGTCATTTAGGGCACTTTTTGGGGCCTTATTCGTGAAAAAACAGGGTCCAGGAAAAGTGCCCTAAATTCTAGCTACAAACGCATACTTTTTTCCATTATCGGCGAAAGGCGCCCATCTCTCCTCGGCCGATAACCACGCCCCAGTTCCACCTTTGCCACGCCTCCGACACGCCCCCATCAACTTTGTACGCTTCCGCGATGAAGTGCAGTTGAAAACGTCCAAAATCGGCTTTCCATTATACCAATTTATTCGTTTTTGTGAGATAAACGTCTATCTCCCGATTTGGGTCGAAATCTAGGCGTTTTTCTCTTTCAATTATAAGGTGGACTGCCATGTAACCTGAAAACGGTCTACGAAATGACCAATTTCTGCAAACTCCTGAAAACTTATCTCTTCGACAAAATATATCATAACAACACGAGTAACTCTACATTCTTTAAGATATCCAGGAATGTTCTTTAATGTCTTTTGTTTTCATACTATCATGTACCTAACGTCTATGGCTTTAACACTATCACGTATCTCACCATCATGTACCCAAAACTTCTGCTAAACCAAATGTATACTCTTTTCTATTTCCAGCACCATGTATTTCACCATCATGTACCTAAAACTTGCTGTAAAACCAAATGTACTTTCTTTTCTATTTCCAGTATCCACAATGAATTGTAAGCCACATTGAGCCTGCAAAAAGGTGGGTTAATGTGGGATACAAATGTAATAAAATAAATAAAAAATAAATAAACTGCTGACCGCTCTGATCTGCGTGGCTACATTTACTTGGCCTAAGTAGATATTACATGTTCAAATAATATATTGGGAAGTACCAGGAGTATTATTATTGTGTAGTAAGAATTAATAATTTTATACTCATGAGTTCAAATTATCCATCATATATTAATCACATTGGCCTTAAAGTTTGAACCAGAGGCAATAGAGGCTAAAGCTGTATGAAATACCAGGAGGGGAAAATAGGATGTCTCAGTCCATTGCTCAGATGACTAAATAATTTACCAATTGTTTACTTTAATGTAGTTTATTTTACAAACTTTTGTCTCTGAATCATTATTTGAATTCTACAGTTTGTCACAGACGCCTAACCATGACTCTCTTACTCAACACTAAAAAGATCAATATCAATAAAATACCATAGCATATAGACACACATACTAAGAATATCAGGACCATAAAATAGAAAACTTGTGTCACATAAAATATAAATTATATGCTAAAAAAGAAGAGAACAATGACAGTACTAATATGTAATAAGAGACACCTCCTTATACTACATGAATATGATACAATAATATTTTATTGATATTGATCTTTTTAGATTTATTGTTAATCCGAACTTGTTTTTAACCTTTATTTTCAATGTTTTATTTTGGAACATTTGTACTTTTTTATTTTTACTTTTATATTTAAGTTGTATAGATGTTAATTTATCTGTTCTGTTTATTTTAGACCCCTGAGGAAGGCCTGCTGGCCGAAACATGGACCGTGTAGGGTCCCATTAAACTTTTCTGGCGCTCTTACTCCCTTGGTTTTGGTCTGTTTTGGTTTATTTTCCGCCATTTCTTGTGGTTTGTTCCGTTTTCACGGGAGATTTGGACCCCTTTTTTTGTGTTTGGATATTTAAACAATACATTCACCCAGTGTCTGAAGATGTCTGAAAGATTTTACACTCTGTTTATTGGAAGAAGTGGACACAGGGAAAAGTACATTTTTACCTGCCCTAAAGGTATGAGGGATTGAGAGAAAAAAAAACCTTGTCCAGTTGTGTATTTTCACAATGATTTTATGGGAAAAATGTTTATCGATAAAGAGATTAAATTCTTAGCAGGTCCTTTTTCCCCAGGGTACCTTTCAATGGGAAAATACTTATACTTAATGTGAGAGAATTGGTAAATTATAATCAGGTTATATTTGCAGCTCATGCCAGTGACTAACCAAAACAAACCAAAACAAAAACCAAGCATTTCTCATATGGGAACTAAGCCATGACGCTACTTACTAGGTATGTCCATCAAATGAGGGAACATTGGTGAAGGATGGATGATGAAGTGGGTAAAAGGTTTCTACAGTTACGAGCCCCCCAATCATGATGTCTCCATCCCTCTGGTAGCCTGGTCGTAGCTCTGTTGATAGGTAGTTTCCAAGTGTGCACTGACACTCAGCAGTCTTCCACAGGACGTCACAAAGCATCAACACGATCAGAACCAGATGAGCTTCCATCTTTAATGCTGTGGAACAGCTTCTACTGTAATAATGCTCACTCTTCCCGCTCCAAATGTAATAGCTGGGCATGGTGTGGGATGCTATATGGTTCCTGATGGTGCTATCTAACTAAATATTTGAATGATGGGAAAAAAGCATTAAGTATTAAACTGCAGTGAAATAGACCTGTGCATTTACACACAGAAAGGATAACAAAAGCTTGCATAATTGTAATGCATGTGGAGAGGTGACCACTCTATATCTAGCTGAGCTCTAATGCCTCTGAGGACATCATGTGGTCTCTGTTGAGCCCTGATGCTGAGAGGTTCATCCTTAAGGGATATCTGCTACTGACAGTTTCATTTATCTTGAAATATAGGTTGTTTCTTTTAAATATAACCTTATGGATCCTTTGTCTTCATTACTTAAAGACAAATATTAATTTG